>NC_068365.1:27438343-27580843 GCF_020536995.1 Dreissena polymorpha | reverse complement strand
AGCGAAAATGATCAATTGTGCTTCAACGTAAGTTTTGCTGTACACTTGTTTCAGATTTGAACACAAGAAAACTCACAATACTTTCGGATTGGTATCAAGTGTTAATAAGATTGTGTGAATTTCAATCAGGATTATAAACATTTAATCCCTGTCGACTTGAATTCTATAGCAAATATACAATGTAGCGACACGCGCAAAAATTTTAAACGTTAAAACGTAACATAACATCTCTGAATATGTGCAAACAATCTCAACTTATAACTAAGTCAAACTACACCTTCGAGACTTTTCTAACGCAACACTTTTTAAACTTTAATATCTTTCTTATAAGTAAAGATTTAATTCAAAATTATAGATGTGATCATTTGACTGCAATCGGTGCAAGCTAACGATACAATCATTCATCCGTGACGATCGGACGCTTTATCACGTGGGCTGGGGTAGCATGCAATTTGCCAAAATGCGCGGTTGCACTTCTGAATATTCATATGAGCAATACATTTTAAAATGATTTTTATGTTTTCCTGGTGTAAGAACCCACCGAAAATGGTGACATTGAAATAAATTTATAATAATATTGCGTTTCACCATTTCCACGTGCAAAAAGACGAAACTACACATACACCACGTGCTAAAGCGTCCAATAGTCACGGATGAATGACTTTATCGTGAGCTTGCTCAGAATGTATTCAAATGATCACGCATAAAATGTTAAATCAAAATCTTAACTCATAACAGAGATATTAAATACACTTGAAGGTAACCTAAAATTCACCAAAATGCGCGGATGCGCTCTTAAATATTCATATGAGCCATACATTTTTGAATACTAGTTTTATGTTTTCCTGATGTAAGAGCCCACCTAAAATGATTAAATTTGAATAAACTTGCGTTTCACCATTTCCACGTGCAAACAGATTAAATCACACCTATCGCACGTGCTTAAGCGTTTGATCGTCTAGGATGAATGATTTTATCGTGAGCTTGCTCAGAATGTAGTAAAATGAGCAGACGAAATTTTTTAAATCAAAATCTTAACTAATAACTGCGATATTCAAGTTTGAATGAAAAGTTTTGCGTTAGGAAAGTCTCCAAGTGTATAAATTTGTATGTCACACTTTTAACTTAAAATCTCCGAGTTGTGGTTATTTTCCCTGATTAAGAACTTTCTATCTCCGAGTTGGAACCAAGAATATCAAAGTAAGTACTTATTATCCACTTGTAACAACTAGGTACCCCCGAGTAATCTACGAATTATGTCTAATAACCTCCCAGTTTGAGCTTAGAATCTCCGAGTTAGGGTTAAGTTTCTTTGCGTTAGAGGATAGAATCTCCGAACTAGGGTTTAGTATTGCCGAGATAGGTCTTAGCATCCCACAGTTAGGGCGTTTAATCTTCGGACCGGGCTTTAGTATCTCATAGCTAGAGCTTAAACCCACTGAGTGGCAGTTAAGAATCCCTGAGGTGTGATAAAGTATATCTGTTCAAGGGTTGTATAACTCCGAGTTATGGATTAGTATGTCCGTGATAGAGGTAAGGACCTTTGAGTTAGGTCTTTGTTCCTCCGAATAAGGCATCCCTTGTGTTTTGGTAACACAACTGCGTCTGAAATAAGGGTTCGCATGTGTCGCAGTTTTGACCCCTCCCTTTCTCAACCCTAACCTACTTACTCGTGTTTTACATGAGACGCCTTACCAAGATTCAGAAGACAGGTGCTTCACACCGGACACTCAAAGACACAGGGTCGCCCTTTTATTTTATGTTTTATCTAGCCCATTCCCCCTTCAACCCAACTAACAAATATCACGGTTGTTATGATCGCATCAGAGATTCCTGTATCCACTCGACGAAAATGTGCTGCTGTCACATTTAACTCACACAATCTACTACGAACAAGTAATCCAACTTACCCTGATACCTCGTTTAAATATGTTCTGTTTTCGTTCACAAACACTAAACGCTAAACAAATATAAAATGATACTTTATACTTAACACGCTCAACCACACTCCCATGGATTCTAAACTAACAAACAAAAACTCAAACACACGGTCCGTTTGTTTTTATGCTGTTTTGTTTATTACAGGATTACGATCTTTAAGCCTACTTAACGCTCACATATTGTTTTGTGTTCACAACCTTGACCACGGACATTAAGTAAGGGTCAAGCGATCATCATCGGTCAAATACGACACGGAGTTTGATATAATAAAAGTTTAATTGCCTGTTGATTATTGATATTTTATTTTGTGCGTAGGCACATTTTAAAAGGAAATCGCGACACTTTTACAACCACAAATCACGTTTCTGTGGATCTTGAAAGATAGCTGTCAATGTACAGATAAACAAGTATGAAGCGAAAATTAGTTTAGCATAACCCTGACAATTATACATATACATTTTACAATCCGGAGCGTCATTTTCTAAACATATTACCAAATTAGCAGCAGCGTATAAAAGCGGTTGACTGTTTGTATTACTTTTGTCTACATTAAACAACCTGAGCGCTCTAAATACATATTACGCGCAACACTACAATCATGATCAAACCAATCTTTATCTCTTTTACTGTAACCCTCAAAATAAACATCATTTGAATAAAAACATTCTTTGGCAAACAATGGATCCGCAACATCGCGGATAGTATTTGAAAACTTATCAATCAAAACATTAATTGAGTCACTGTCAGGGCAGTTGGAAGTTAATGCGCATGCGTGAACATGGCGGGCTAAAATTTTGAAGGAGTAAAATTACATCGAAAATATTGAAAGTTTATGGAATAAAACAAGTGAGGATGAATGAAAAGTGTTTTTAAGTGAACATTTGGATGATACCTATGATTATCTATGACCAGAAAACGCAAACCCTCCAAAGATTCGCCGGATAACGGTCAAGCAAGCTCAACACAAAGCACGAACAAGCGAAACAAAGGGAAAAAAATGGCGCAAAATGCTCAAGCTTCACCCGTGACTAATATAAGCGGACAAACACAGGCGAGCCAGGCAGGTCAGTACTATGGCAGTCCACAACTAACGCAGATACCATTTCCGTACATGATGAACACGCCCAATTTTTATGGACAGGGGTTTATACCCCCGGCAACGCCATCGCCGCCACCAAGCTCGGACATTTTATCATCAATTTTGGAAAGGTTAAATTCTGTTGACAAAAAACTTTCACAACTTGACCAAATTCATCAAACAGTGTCGGGCATAGTTTTGAGAATAGACAAAATAGAGCAACGAATGAATAGCTTTGAAACCCGAATGAAAGAGTTAGAAAAATCGTGTGATTTCAGTGGGAACATGATAGAAAACATAACAAAAAAACAGAGTGAATTCGACTCAACTCTAAAATCCACGAGTAACTTGCAAAGTCGCGAGAATTCAGTGATCCAGCACGAACATAAATTACAGGCTGAAATAACGGACCTCAAGTGCAGGAGTATGCGGGACAATTTGTTGTTTTTCAAGATACCTGAGGAGCAAGAAGAACAGTGCGACAAAAAAATCTTGGAATTCATCGAAACAAAGCTTCACGTGCAAAACGCCCAAACCGAAATCAAGTTGCACAGGGCACATCGGATAGGCCGATACCAGCCAAATAAAGTGCGGCCAATTGTTGCGAAATTCGCATACTACCCGGACAAGGAGAGGGTTCGCAGGGAGTCAAGGGAACTAAAAGGTACCCCTTTCGGAATATCCGAGCAATATCCACAGGAAGTTATGGAGGCCCGACGAAGGCTAGTACCCATCATGAAAAAGGCAAGATCCGAGGGTAAGGAGGCGTATCTCAGGATTGACAAACTGTATATAAACAAGCAAGTGTATAAAGAATAGGACGTTAGTGAGGGTGTCATTAAAATTGTCACATGGAATGTGGAAGGACTAACAGCGTTTAAATGCTCTGATAGTAAGTTTTCATCTTTTCTTAACTGTCACGATATTATATGTCTTACTGAAACTTGGACAAATAAAGACTCTACCTTAGACCTAAAAGGCTATAGAAAGCCTATTCACTCATACAGACGATTACAACACCGTAGAGCGAAGCGCTCGAGTGGTGGTATTGTGATTTACATTAAAGACTATATTCGTAAAGGTGTTACATTAGTAAAAAATGACATTGATTGCATTGTTTGGCTTAAATTAGATAAAATGTTTTTTAATATTGAATCAGATGTATATTTATGTGTTATATATATTGCACCTGAAAATTCCCCTGTCCACTCTTTGTATACTTATGATATTTTTGAAACTATTGAATTAGATATTAATTTTTATCAAACCAAAGGAAAGGTATTTTTAACTGGAGACACAAACTCGCGAACGGGAAATAAAGCCGATTACATCGAAAATGATAGGTATATAAGCGATACCGATTTTGATACTGTACCAGATATTGAAACCTTAATCCCACGCTCAACTTGTGACCTTACTACGAATCGATTTGGAGACAACCTGTTAGATATTTGTAAAGCGACTAATATTCGTATCGTGAACGGACGTTTACATAACGATCAAAATATAGGTAAAATAACGTGCTATACACATAATGGTGAAAGCTTAGTTGATTATTTATTAACTGCGCACACCAATTTTACGGACATTTTAGATTTTACCGTTAACGATTTCACGGAATTCTCGAACCATGCGCCGCTGACATTTGCTCTCCGCACGAATAACGCTGTTTCAAATAGTAATATTAATCCGATTGTTTATTTTAAATGGAAACCCGAGAACAAATGCGACTTTCTTCGTGATGTTTCGTGCGATGTACATAATCTGGAACACATGTTATTATCACAAATTGATTCAAACTCTGATCCGGATATCCTAGTGGGAGAATTTTCGAACTACTTAAATTCTAAAGGAGAAAAGTATTTTAAGCGCAATATAAATCTTGAAAGTAAAGGGTTTATAGATAATGATAAAAATAAACAAAAGTGGTTTAACGAAGAATGTAAAACCAAACAATCTCAATGTACCAGAGCTATATACGAGTTTAATCTTAACAAAAACGAGCGTACACGAGAACAAATGATTGCATCGAAAAAGGATTATAAGTATACTTGTAGAAAAACTAAATTAAAGTACAACACTGATCTAAGCAAGCATATGAACACTATGAGAAGGAAATCACCCCGTGAGTTTTGGAAATTATTTAAACGTAAAACTACATCACAAAACTCAAATACGATACCGTTAATCGAATTCCACGATTATTTCAGTAAATTAGCGGACGAAGGTGACCTAAATATAAACTCGTTTGATTCCGATACTTTTTTACATGAATTTGACAATAGGTTAAACACAGAACCCTCCTACCCCGAACTCGATAATCCTATATCGACAGAAGAAATTATAAGGGCAACCAAACGGTTGAAAAACAATAAAGCTCATGCGCATGACAATATTATATATGAATATTTTACTGAAACAATCGATGTAATCGTCAGGCCGTTAGAAATATTGTTTAACTACATACTTGATAAAAAGCGTTTTCCGCGCAGCTGGTCATCTGGTATTATAATACCAATTCATAAACGTGGGGACATATCAGATCCAAATAACTATCGGGGAATTACTTTAATAAGTTGTTTTGCGAAATTGTTTACAAGCATATTAAATGAACGGCTTAAACAATGGGCAGAAACGAATGACATTCTAACGGATGCACAATTCGGCTTTAAACCAAACTGTAGCACGGTCGATGCAATATTTATTCTTAATGCACTTATAGAAAAACAGTTTCAGAATAAAGGTAAGCTATACTGTTGTTATATTGACTACCGGAAAGCATATGACGTCATCAATCGCGGCCAATTATGGAGTAAGATGATTAATGTGGGCATCGACGGTAAACTATTAACACTTATTCGATCCATGTACGATGAAGTGAAATTACAGGTTAAACACATGGGTAAATTATCTGACGTATTTAATAGTAACGTCGGCTTATTTCAGGGGGAGATAACCTCGCCCATATTGTTTTCCCTCTTTATTAACGACATCGAATTCGGTTTGCAAAATGGAATAAACGCCGGAATTACACTAGATCAAATATCGATATATCTATTATTATTCGCTGACGACGCGGCTTTATTTTCTGAAACACCGGAGGGTCTTCAAGAATCATTAAACAATTTAGAAACCTACTGCGATAAGTGGAATTTAACGGTAAACATTGAAAAAACAAAGGTCATGGTATTCCGAAAAGGTGGCACAATTAGTAAAACATTAATATGGACATATAAAGGTCAAGAAATAGAAATTGTTAACAATTTTAATTACCTTGGAATTGTCATGTCAAGCGGTGGATCTTTTGCGTCCGCAACAAATACATTGTATGGCAAAGCTTTAAAAGCGATGCATTCTTTGTTCACTCTCACAAAAGACATGAACGTACCTATACATATCATGTTAAATTTATTTAACGCATATGTATCATCAATTTTAAACTATAACTGTGAGGTATGGGGATTTATGAAAGCGGAAAACATTGAGCGCGTCCATCGTAAATTTTGTAAAAGAATATTGAATGTTAAGATGTCAACAAACTCATTATCGCTATATGCCGAAGTTGGTCGATTCCCCTTGTATTTAGACAGATATGTCAGGATCGTGAAATACTTTTTGAAATTATATACTGTTAAAGAGGGTAATTGTATTCTTAAACACATTTTATTATCACAGAGATTAGAAATTGAACGCAAAAATAACACAAACAATTGGTCATCGAAAGTAAGGAATATTCTAAACCAAACCGGTTTTAACGATGTATGGCTATTCCCCGAATCTGTGAACTCTAATCAATTAATACCGCTACTTAAAACCAGATTACGAGACCAGTATATCACTAACTGGAATACAAGTGTCACATCATCTAGTTCAATGATTTTATATAAAGAATTGAAACCAATATTCGAAAGATCTGCGTATCTTGATATTGTTGAAAATAAAAAACATAGGAATATTATTGCTAAATTACGTTTGTCGTCTCACAAATTATTAATTGAAACGGGTAGACACCAGAACATTGTCAGAGATCAACGCAAATGTGTTTTATGCAACCTCAATGATATCGAGGATGAATATCACTTTGTTATTAAATGTCCTTATTATGCCGATATTAGGAATACATTAATTCCAAAGTATTACAGATCACGACCTAGTATGTTCAAGTTTATCGAACTACTTAATTGTTCAAACAAAATAGTGTTAAGAAAACTTGCCATTTTTTGTTTAAAATGCTTTAAGCTACGAGAAGATGTGCTATATGTGTAGTATAAATGATATATCTTCCACAAAGACATTAAGCTTAGAATAATGTTGTATTTGTAACAATTATTAAATTTCGTGTTAACATGACATGATCACTTTGTATTAACCCCATCCATGTGACATTCTCACTAAAACATGTTGTATGTCATTACTTTTTAAATTGATCTTTCCTCAAAAGGATGTATGTTTTGTATATAATTGTCACGCATGCTGTTATTGCATATGTATGTTTATGGCGATGAGCTGTATGCTTAAGCTAAAATAAAATATTCTGTTCTGTTCTGTTCGGTATTACGCACAATATCATTAAAAGTTGGTAAAATTCGAATAATCCCTGATCGAAATTGTTCCCGCAGGGAGTCATTCCATTTATATTTAATACCTGATTGGCTTTCTAAATCTATTATTGCATAACAATGAAAAGTATAGCGGAGCATGGTCACTCCATTCATTAAAACTTTGTATATAAAATTGTGGTATGTGTGAAAAGTAGTTTTCTTTTGTTAAAAGATAATCGATCACTGAACAGCCGTTATTTGACAAAAATGTATACTGATCGCTATTACCAATGCGACCATTTACGATACGAAAAGACGAGCCTTTACAAATATCGAGTAATTTTATCCCGCGACTGTTGAGTGATTTATCTATAGAGGCCCTGTCAGGGATACAATCTGAAGTATAATCGTTGCTATCGATACAACTAGTAAATTTGTCACAAACAATATAATCTTTCTTATCACCAACTCTACTGTTAAAATCTCCACATATATACACACAACCAAGATTATCATATAAACATATATCATGCTCTAAAATCTCAAATAAATCAACGTTAAAAATATTATATATTGGCGAATCATCTCCCCAAATATATGATCCACATAAATATATATCTTTTGCAGTATTGAACAAGGAACGATCTAATTTCAACCAAATTATAGTGTCGTAATGGTTTTTTATTATATGTATTCCATTCTTTAAATATTCTTTGCAAAAAACAATTCCACCACTATTACGTTTGGCATTTTTATGTTTGAATTTACGATAAAAATTGTGAGATAAATATCCGTTAAACTGAACATTACTTGTCGTGTCACACCAAGATTCATACAGAAAACATATGTCATAATTTTTAAGAATATTTACAAAATCGTCAGATTCTTTTTTGCCTCTTGTCAGTGCATGTACGTTCCACGAAAGTATCGATAGCTCACCCTCGCCGTATTCCTAGGGACGTACCGGCTTGCCATCGACGTACAGGGTATCCTATGCGATCCACGCACATTTACCCTCCTTTCTGGCATCTTTCATGTGGGGAACCAGTTTGCGCCGTTTCTCGAGCACTTCCGGTGGAAACTGTTCGTGCATTTGGTAGTTTGTACCTGTAAGATGTTTCCACTGTTTTCTTACTAATTCGCTGTTCTTAAAAAAATGTAAACTTTGCGATTACATATGTATATTTCGCACTTTACCATGGACCGGATGTGATGGTGAACGGTGCACACGCTCAAAACGCATGGCATCAGCTGTTTCTTTAGCAGTCTTGAGTTTTTCTTCAAGGTGATTGCGGAGCTTCCGCTCTGTGACTTCCTGTCGAGTTGTCTTCCGGGATATTAGTGAAAACTAAGTTATTTCGCATAGACTGCGATTTCAAATATGCAACGTCATCCCGGAGCTCATTGCGTTCCTTTTCCAACTGCGTTAGCCTGTCCGCCACTATCGTTGCCCCAACGTCCACTAACTCCACCTTTTCTTCAAGAGCACACGCGCGCGCGTCAGTGCGCTTCACTCTATCCTCCAGAGCGACCCATATTTTCTTGAGTTCTTTGTCAAAATCACATACTTTATTCTCTAAAGAGTCTATCGCATGTAATTTTAGCTCAATCGCCAATAACCTGGTATCTATAGTTCTCATACAGTTCAAAACGTCCTTGATTGTTGGCTCCTGTCCGCTGTCTTCCATCTTTTCGGGACTTAATTTGAACGAATCTGTGTGAGACCGCTCGAAAACTTCACTCTGTAGTGGTCCAATTGCATCTGGATATAAGGCTGCACTTGCTTGCCCCAATAATTCACTTATTGAAATATTTGTATCCTCCTGTGACGGGCCTCTCTGTTTGGTCAGCTTTGTTTTGTTTACACTTCCACTACCACTACTATTCCTGTCTTTTCGTTTTTCCCCCATATTCTATAAACTGAATAAATAATCCACACGCCATAATAGTCCACAATTTCACAAAATCAACTTAAAAAAGCAACGATTTCTTTGAAATTAAATTTAAAATCCTCAAATTTCTTTCTCAGTTCAAAAACACGTCCTCTTCGCGCCTATCACGTGACATACATTAAGTCAAATACAACCCTGCGTTTGAGAGGAATAAGTGCATATTGTTATGCCTGAGATATGACACTTTTCGTGAGCTGATCAACTTTTTTAATACTCCGCCGAGTAAAAATCTCATCTTCCGAGTTGATCTAAAAAATCGAGTTAAACTTGAAGAATTAATAGCGACCACACAAAATAAACTACTAATATTTAATACATGTACTCGCTGGGCGCCTTTTATGCCCAATTAGTATACCAACCCTAAAAAACAGTTTTAAATATACTTTGTAACATAGGTACACCTTCCTTAAAGAAACATACACTTTTTCCCTTTTTTATTTTTTGACACTGCTTTAAACATATTTTTACCTTTATCAATTATATTCTTAATAGATGCGGTGTACCATAACGAGAATCGGGGAAAATGTTGAAACACAGAATCTCTTTTTGTGTATTTCAAAAAATGATCTGTTTTATGCAAAATATAATTATCATGTTTACGAGGGAAATAAAAAATGGAATCCCAAAAAAATTGAGAGTGTTCATGACGCTGAGCCATGTTTTGTTCTGTTCTTTAACACGTCGAAAATAAGATACAGTATATTTTCAACTGCTATTCTTAATCAAAGAATCTTATACCGATGCAAAGTATTATAAGTATTTGTTATATAGCGATTAAGTGAGGATTGCATATTAATGGATCGGATTAATTATCGCGTTTTATTTTTGTTCATCGAAATGGGAAATAATACAGGATTAAATCAAGATAAGCGTTATCCACTTAAAGTCCAATCCTGGGATTATGCTGTAATTATGCGCATTATCTTGATGTGTTTATAACAGTTCGCTGAAGTGTAACAGTTTATTGAAGTATAACAGCTTGTTGAAGTATAGCAGTTCATTGAAGTATAACAGTTCATTGAAGTATAACAGTTTGTTGAAGTATAACAGCTTGTTGAAGTATAACAGTTCATTGAAGTATAACAGTTTATTGAAGTATAGCTTGTTGAAGTATAACAGCTTGTTGAAGTATAACAGTTCATTGAAGTATAACAGTTTATTGAAGTATAGCTTGTTGAAGTATAACAGTTCATTGAAGAATAACAGCTTATTGAAGTACAACAGTTCATTGAAGAATAAATCAATACATTAATTTTTCGCCATTTAAGATTAGACATTAAAAAATCTAGATTTTTTTTATTCAATCGAGCAAAACACAAGCATATTATTACTATATTTGACTTGGAATGTATATGCCATTTTTAAATTTCGTAAATAACACAAACCACCGAATATTTAATGTCTTATATAATGTATTAATTTTATTTATGGTCGGTAGAGAACATTGTGTGGAAATATCGTGTTTGCAAGCATAAGATATATGTTTTTTATTCCTGTAACTAAGTATGTTAAAAGCAATTCTAAACGGCCCACCGTACAGGGTACTTTTAAAATTTATCATGGTTAAATGAGTGCCAGTTTGGCAGTGGTTTTTACGCTTGCTTCTCACATATCCTGTCCCCGCCCTTCCGTTATTATCACCAATCTCCACGCAGAGTTTTCGTTCCTTTCTCTCACATGCAATCTCTGCCATCACAAGAAAATCCTACCAGATTTGGCAGGATTTTATTATATACTTTTGAGTATTTTAGTATAAAAACTAGTATCATTTTATTTTACATTTTGAAAATAGTGTATAATTTAGGTTCATTATAATAAAATAATTACCTTAATTAACAACGTACAAATAACAACGGTAAAATTATTGTACCACGTGGCTAAGCTATCATCACGTGGTTGGTTATGAAGGCATGGGTTCGATCCAGCTATGCTGGTTTCCGTCAAATCTCTGCGCGGAGGTTGCATCACCCCCTGGCAGATCATGCGGTGACGCGGATGATTCAGGCTCTAAGTCTCGTTCTTCGAAAGGCGCCAGGCGACGTGACCGGCACTGTAGGCATTATACCTCAAGATCATATTCCATTTTATAATTTTGTCAAAATATGGTATTGCATTTTGTAACCGACCACCATTTAATACATTAAAAAACTTCCGGAAGAGGTTGTTTATGTTTGAGTGCTGCATCTTGTGTCGACTTAATTATCGAGCATAGCAAAAAGATTGCAAAACGACATAAACCGCGATGAACGAAAATAACCAACGGCAAACCACAATATACAAAATAAACGAGCTCAGTTTTATAACGCCAAATTATTGTTGAATCGTTATAAGTCGAACTTAATCGCACGAGGCACGAGCTTAACTTCGACACACTACATGTATATTGCATAGCGAAAAACACATTGTACAATAACACGTGGGCTGTACAAGTTGACTGTTAAACGTCGTTGGTCATTGTCGTGTTTCTCTTTGAATCTCCTGCTAAGAGCTCACGCGATTTACGTCAACACTCGACCTTTACACGGTGTTTGCTTATAAATACATTGTTTGTTCTGGTGCAAGGGCCACTCGTCGTTTCGCATTTCCGGCATCTGGATTATGAGCGCGAGAACACAATAAGGAGGAGCGAGATCACGATCCAAGAACGCTAAATCGCGAAATAATATTGCTTTCGTAATCTCGCGCTCTTGCGTATTTGCGTTCTTGCCGTGTATTTTAATTAGGACGTTTCTTTTTGCATTATCGAATGGTGATTTTGCGATCTTGAATAGTATTTCGTATTTTCGGATCGTTATTAATATATGGTACAACAACGATAGTTTATTTCATATTTAAAAATAAAGCAAATATAACTTTGAAATGTAATGGAACAATTATGTAAACAATTACAACTGGGCAATATATCAATTGTTCAAGTTCAGTTCCGAGTGCGAGATGTTTTGCAGTTGTTCATCGTCCCCGTTGTTATTTTGCTGCGTTTCCGTATTTTCAACTCGTTCGAATCCAGTGTCTCTTGTCAATGGCAACCCGAACATATTGGTTTCCGGCAGAGGAAATATTACGCCTCATTGGTTGTCACATCCAAACTTGACTGATATGTGAAACTGTCAAATACGATGGCAACCTATTGGAACTGCGACGCTGTTTCTTTTAATCTTGACCATATTTGCACGATTCAACATCCGGTACATCGTGCTGTTAGGTCCATATTGTTGTCTATAAGATTCAGCAAAATTGAGCCCAAGATGTATCTTCAGGAAAATCCACCCGATATAATCCAGGTTTGACTTGCTGACCAAGTTATGCGACACAGCTGACCCGTATTCAAACTTGGCTTAGATATTGTCAAAACAAAAACTATTCGGACCAAGTGTCATCATGATTGCTTCATACATGTGGCGTATATAGATAGTGATATCAAATTTGATGTTGCAAATATCAACACTTTGAAAAACTTTCATTGATATTTGTGCCGATATGAAGAAAATATTCGGTCGTAAATAAACCATACATTTTATACATTAAATAGAAAAAACACACCAATGAGTGATATCATATGTTTCGGTGTATATACAGTACATTAAATACAATAAATACAACGAACATTGCTATAAATCATGGATGATAAGTAAGACCTCAATGTTGTAAATGAAGAAAAGAAGCACAAATTAACAAAAAAAAAATAAAAAACAACAAAAATCAGTATCGTATAGGATTTTTAGCATATCATAAAATATAAACTAAGCTAACATATGCAATTTAATTTTGTATTTGATATTATCCTATGTTTAAAACAAAGACAGCGAAGACTGAATGAAATGTTAGTCCATGTACACTCCGTAGACCATCGCAATCGCCAGCAAGGTGTCGTTCTTGTAAGAGACGCATGCGTAGTTATCGCTCTTGTCGTCCCAGAGGCAGCGGCTAGCAGCCTCCATATCCTGTCCCCGAACTTCCGTGATCACCACCTGGCAGATCAGCCGGTGACGCGGCATGTTAAGGCTCTTGATCTCGTTCTTCACGATGTTCGAGAGACGACAGGCGATGCGACCGGCCGTATTGGCGTCATATCTCGTGGTCTTCAATTCGTTTACCAGCACTTCGTACGTCTTCTTTTCCACCGCCGTCGTCTTAAAAGTATTACCCGCATCCGGTCCGAGCTTGTACGTGTTCTCGCATTTAATTTTAGGCTTTTCCGGGGCGGCCGCTTGCAATACGGACATTTTCCTGAACTTAATCATGCTCGTAAAGCTCTGAGAGAGGCCCTTGAAAGAGATCGAACTTTTTCTTCTGGCGCCTGGGGACTCAGTTGGTGTCTCCTGGTTGGAGATGGAAGGGGCCAGATTGCCCCCGATGGTCATCCGCCGAAACTTCAGAACATTCGAGACGGCGGCGGAAACGTCTGCGGCGTCCTTTAAATTGACGCCCACATTCTCCTGCGTTAATGATACGGAGCGCTCAGTCTTGATGGTCGACGCCATGCTAGCCTACCTGAAAAAGGAAAACGCTGAAAATAATTGTGAAGACAACTGGTTGTGCTTTAGATATATTGATCTATCAAATGTTTTACATTAGAAGAGGTGTGATATACCGTTGCTCCCATTAGCAAACTGTATCGAAATGTATATCCGATAAAGAAATGCAATTGTAAATGAAACCAAAAATCGAAACTCGATCAATCGTGGCGTCCTTCCTATAATCGAGTTTTATACCGCCAATCAAATGAGACCACTGTGTCTGACTAGTGCGTGCTGCTCTTGATTACTTCCCATCGATAATATTGCAAATTAAGACGTTGACGACATCACATTGCTTACACGTGAACAGTTTAGGGGCGCTAACACTTTCCATTCAATCGTTCTATTGTTACCAATATGTTAAATGCGTAACCCTGGAAACATATATTCAACAATCAAGACTGTTAAGGTGGTATACGTCTGCATAAGATAATACATTATTTTTCATGAATTAGTAACTCAATTTCGAAACATTCGCGAAAAAGTTTGGCCTTTTTGTGATATGATATCTGATTTAAATACAAAGCGTTCAGTAAGTGTCCGCTACTGAATATGATTGTTTGACAGAAATTGCAAAATTGTCATTATATTCGAGAAAAATAGCATGATAATTGGCTAGTTTTTATGTTGTTGTTTTTTTCCACTTAAGGTTAAAAAAAAACTAGGATGGTCCTTTAAATGCAATTAATATATAGATTCAAATAAAAAAATGTGGATATTTTTATGAAGAGTTTGGAAGGTTTCATTATTTTTTTTACTTTTTATATGATACATATGATAGGTATCTGTTTATGTATTGGATAAGTATGCAACAATATGTTGTATTGAAGAAAACTATAATTTCAATATCTAATGCAATTGCATAAATGCGGTTAAATGATCTTTTGGCACCTTCAAGACAAAAGTGTTAGTATTTATGAAAGCCTTGCAAAATATACACACATTCCTTTAAGTTAGTATATTTATTATCAATGGCTTTCTTCATTTTTAAGTGACGCAATTTTCACGATTTCCACATTTTTATTAAAAGATGTCAAATTTCTAGCATTTATAAGCTAGAGAAGTAATTTTCATGGTCGTCTATTAAGTAATTTGTACAGCATTCTAATTATAAAGAGTATTTATTTAATAACTTACAACTTAAATTAATGTTAAAGGTTTGAGACCACTATTCGAGAATGTATAATATTTCATATCGTTTATAATTGCCTAAGTTTTTTTTAGATTGAAACTGAAATGTTTTATTGTCTTCAATAACCATATTTCTCCACGCAAACAACATGTCTGTGAGTTAAATATTTGCGAAAAACTATTACACAAAATGTTACCAATAAAATAAAAATATAATTAGTCAAAATCAATTTATTTTTTATAAATGTGGAGCATCATTTGACATAATGCTGTATTCGTACATCTGTTAAAGTATTGATGTTCATTTTCCTTTCAACACCTGTTGCGTTAATAACATAAAATAAAGTAAAGTGGTAATATTTGTCATAAATCAATGCTGTGACGTTATTCTTACGGTCTCGCAATACAGTAACATTAATTATATCCGTACGTTATTAGTCTAGACGTGTTTTTGTAATATTGACATGTAGTGGGTAAATGATGGACAGCACGTACAAAGCGGTAAAAGACTGATCCGGAATTCTTTCGAGTTTAGAATAACCCACTAAATTCTATTCATTAAACTGTTACGATCGCTTCATTTTCATTTAATCAGAAGGTACAATTCGTTGTTGTTGTCGTTGTGTTGTTGTTGTTGTATTTACGCAAAATATTACATGCACGCTTTATTTTTGAGCTCTCGTTCTGCAGATTTTAAAGGGGCCTTTTCACATATTTTGGCATGTATTGAAGATTGTTATTAATGGCTTTATATTGATAAATTTAAACGTTGGACCTAAAAATCTCCAGTAAAAAAACACAAGAATACAATTAAAAAAAAGGAAAAAAAGTAGCCCGCAACTGGGCTCGAACCACTGGAGTCCTGGAGTAAAAAGTCTTCCGCTTAGACCACTCGACCATCCGTGCTCATGCTACAAGCGGATGTATTTTTTACTATATAAGCAATCCTCGTAGTTTCCCAAAATGTAACGACAACAACAGAACTTTCCGAATTATTCAATCGTTTCGCGTTGCAACGCTTTATAATTTTCAGGTTTACAAATCGTCAAAAGATGCATACAATGGATATTTTAGAGCATGGTAAATGTTCAGTATTACTATTTCCTCACAAATATCATAACTAAAACTAAAATTTGGGAATATGAAACAACTTTTTTAAATTTGTAAATTTACTCAAATGTGAAAAGGCCCCTTTTAATTCTTTTTCAAATTATTAAAATAATTTTCAAATAATATGCACAATAATTTGCAGATAAAGATCAAAATACTGTGATTTGACCCCTCTTTTTTCGCCCAAAATCGCAGGGTAAATGTTTGCCGTCACAAAGTTTAACGATATTACAGCCCTCGACAGTCTTCTGCAAGAAACAAGACAATTATTTATCTGTTTAAACTATTTAAAGTTACGTACCCCATTTATAAAATCAAATACGTCGAGATTCACTATGTAAAAAACAACAACACGTAACTGAGTATGCAAAAAATGTTAGGAACATATTTGTTGGAATTATGGCATATATGAAACAAGTGAAACTACGATAATAAATCCACATCTCGTTCCCATCTACGTTTAAACGGAATTGTTTTTAGTTTTGGCATTTTTTCAAATGTCTTCAGATATGATTGCTTTCAAATCTGCATTTTTTTTTAAAGACTGAACTAATTTTTGTAGTAGGAAGAAAAACGTACGCCGCCGTTACTCTGACCTGTAATGTCTCGATCTGTCAGCGGATGCGCTACCATCGCGCCACGCAGACTTTCACTTGTCGTAGCGAAACATACTTTCTATAAAAGAGAGGGTAATCACGTGCTAGTCAAGATTGCAACGTCCATGCCATCGTCGTTTTACATGTATATCCTTCAACTGCTTTTGTTTAATTTTTAAATAAAGCTCAAAATACAGCCATGTCAGTAAACAGGTGATTATCATTTATTACGTACTAAAATACACTTTATATCTTGACTTTATTTCCCGCAAATTTTCTTAATGAAAATTTGCTGTAATAAGGTCAACCCGCAAAGAAATTTCGCAGCGAGTAAAGTCGAGATATAGAGCGATTATTAATACAAAAAAAACACTAGTAATTTTTCTGCTGATATGGCTTGAAAGTTAGCGGTAGATGTGTTTACAAAATAATACAAGTAATAAAGGGTATAAAACGGCGAAAAACCTGCCTCGGCATAGACGTCGTCATCCTGACTATCACACCCTCTGTATAGTAAACGTTAAACGCCTTTGCTAATAATATCATTTTTTACGAACGATATTTGTTTTATTTTCTAAGAACGTTTTTTTTCACTAAAAATGGTCGGAAAAAATGCACTAAAATGGTGCTAAAAAAATCAGAAGAAAATCTTCGAAAAAAACTTTCTCAGTGCAAAATTGTAAGCATTAGACAATACAATGTTAATTATCTAATCTATATGCCAAAATTCTACAACATCCGGGCATTTTACCGCATTTTTAAACCTAACCGATCGGACCGTATTTTTGATTTGTTGTTATTAAGTCGATTGGCAAGCCAATGGAAAAAAAATGAACGCATAAGTCTCATATACAAGTCACAAGAGACAAATTATTTGTTAAACGTAAATTTTGACAATATATGAACCAATTAATGATGGTATGAGTGCTCTTGCAGAGTAACACAAAGAAAGTGTAAAACATGCTTTATAGCAAAGTGTGCAGTATAAAAACTTAACGTATTGCATACGCATGAATTCTTATTATTGTATCGTATCGGCGAAGCAATATTTATTAAATATAACAAATATATTATTAATTACTATTTTTGATGCAGTATATGTAGTTTCGTCGTCTCTTATAGAGTTGCACAGTCAATCCTTGAACAAAGCAACTTTTCATGGGTTTAAATATACATAGTAACCGTATAGCATTTTTTTCAAAGTCAAACAGCGACATTTTTTCTAATTTATAAAAACAACTGCAAATGTACATGCAAACATTTAAGAAAACAAAAAATACAAGAAAAATGTCTTTAAAAACATTATGTTACTACATTGTTGAACAGTATTATAATTAATCATGTGTTTTAAACATGATTTAAATAATGTCTTGAATTGCATTGATAGCACAAATAAGATGTAGAGCTATGTATTTAATCAGATTATACGCCTGTCATCAGTCAAGGAAATGCAGTATAAAAGAAGATATCGAAAGCGTTTACCTTTATGTTAACTCAATATATCCTGCAGTAGAAATGTCAAATCTTTAACTTTCTACAATAAACCATGTGACAAGGTTACGTCGTTAGAGTTTTCTATTATCAATGGAAAGTTTTTATTGCCTGTAAATCGCAATTTAGCTCTTAACGAGCTATACAACATTATGCCATTACCATGTAATGCTGCACAACATACATCGATTATAATTTAATCCGAATGTTGGTAGAATAAGCGGTCGGTGTTGTGTAACGTATTGGTGCAATGTTATGTAATATATGCTGTTCTTAATCCGCTAATAATCTGTTTAATCCACCATTTTGCAAACTGTCATGTCTGCATATGCAATGGAAACACGTTTGTAGTATTATTTTAATTTGGCGTAGACATTTGGTGGTGAACTTTCCTAATCTATTCAATCCCCCATTCTTAACCTTTTTGTGCCTAGCGTCTAGAAAAAAGACCTTGGCAAACAGCGTAGACCCAGACGAGACGCCGCATGATGCGGCGTCACATCAGGGTCTGCGCTATTTGCTTAAAGGAATTTTGTAAGAAATATTCTAATTATAGAAATAAATATACTAGACATCCCTAATTTTGGAAATAAATTGATCCCATTTAGAAGGATGGGAGAGTTCACTAGGCATAAATGGGTTAATATGCTTAACCTGTCCGTAAGACGAAACCATGACGAAACCAGTATTGTGATTCAGATTGTGTTGGAGGTTGTGTATTTCATTTCCACATACTGTATGCCAATATATTTTTAAATGCGTAGAGAATAAAATATAAGACGCACGACGTCTTACTGAAACCTTACGGTGTAATGCGCAATATGAATGCGCTCTCGTCCTAAACGAATTTACCGACTCTGTAGGTTACAATATACTAAATCTTTTTGGAGTGCAATGCTATACTCTCTAAAAACATGAACATCATTTATTTGTAGACACGGTTCTCTGTAGGGTCACTTGCCATGACTTAATTTTAGAATATTTCTGTGAGCATGTGGCAGGGAAAACATTGTTGTTTACTAGAAATTCACTCTTTTATCTGAAGATTGGAGACTACATAAGACTTTGACAGATGGCGGGGAACCCACATGAACTGGATAGAAGCCGGTAAATATATGGCCGTAAAACAGTGACTTTTGATTCGTGACGAGTTCTTTCTTACATACCGCGTGACCTATCTTTTTTATTGCTTAAATCAATTCGGCTTGGAATGCTCTTCGAGAAAAGGTATGGCTATGAGGGTCAAAAGTTTGACTTTATTTTTCGTTAAAGTTATTGCTTTTACATGGAATTTGTGTAGGAAATCTTTTGGTATATTGTGACCTGTATCACATCGGGCCGGGCCCATTGTGTACACACCGGTCTTACTGACAATAACGTAGTGACGTCACCATCTGTATAGAATGGGCCGGGCCAGAAAAAAACGCGCAACGGATTTATCACTCTCTTACACTGCGGTTCATTTCATTCATGTATGTTGAGGCACGAACGACAACTCTGTTAGGAGAATGCGGATTTATGTTAACTACTGCCAGTTTTTATTTAAAGCGAGATTATACGATTTTGTCAAATATATTGAATTTATATAAAGTTGAAACGTAATATATATATATATATATATATATATATATATATATATATATATATATATATATATATAAAAAAATTAAAATAAATGTTAAAAAGAACATGTGTCGAAAAATGCGAAATAAGCCAGATATTTAATGCTGAAATCGAAAAAGACTGTACAGTCGAATTCGCCAGCATGTATATCATGCATGTACGATGTGAATCTAAACATAGTTTAACGGTTCATTTTTAATTTTTGCAACGATATCTATTCATACGACACACGAACACTAACTCTGGTCCTAATAAAAAGACGAATGCTTTGGTTATTGTAGGAAAAAATGTACGTCACAATCGGCTAAGGGCGTTAATTATTCTTTGCTTCATTTAATGAAATTCGTCTCAAATGTTTAATTTTTCTTGCCCATTTTGTGTTATTGTAACATATCTTATCAATATATAACAATTTATCACATATACACAAATCGTATAATCTCGCTTTAAGATCAAAATAACAGCTATATTATTGAGTGATAAATTCGCGTTATTCATTTTGGCCCTTTTTATTGGAACTTAAATAGCAATATTAGTATGAGGTGGTCTGAATTCAATATATTTATGAAAATTTTATTAATGGGCTGTAATTGTATGCAGTGTTATCAGTGTAATTAACATCAACACATTATTTTAAAGGGATCTTTTCACGCTTTGGTAAATTGACAAAATTGAAAAAAGTTGTTTCAGATTCGCAAATTTTCGTTTTAGTTATGATATTTGTGAGGAAACAGTAATACTGAACATTTACCATGGTCTAATATAGCCATTATATGCATCTTTTGACGATTTTAAAACCTAAAAATTATAAAGCGTTGCAACGCGAAACGATTGAATAATTTGGAGAGTTCTGTTTTTGTCGTTAAATTTTGTGAAACTACGAAGATTGCTCATATTAGGTATAAAATACTTCATGGATATGTACTCGGCGGAATAGCTCAGTAGGCTAAAGCGTTTTTACTTCAGGACTCTGGCAGGACTCCAGGGTTCACTGGTTCGAAACCTGGTCCGGGCAATATTCTTTTCCTTTTTTAAATTTTATTCTTGATTTTTTACTGGAGCTTTTACGATCAAATGTTTACATTTATCGATATAAAGCATTTAATGAATAAGTTAAAAAATGCCAAAATCTGTGAAAAGGCCCCTTTAATATCAACACACCTTTTTTCAACAGATTTAAGCTTTACACAATCATACAAGCGTACTGTATGCTTATGTTAAACAACGACTACGCACTAATGCTAATTGCAATAAAAAAACCAGTGCAAGTTTCTGGTATACACTAATAAAAATATACGACGTTTCTGCACTTTGAAAGTTTGTTTTTTTTTCAGTAGAATACCTCCTTATCAATATGAGGATGGCCTAGGCTAGTTGACAGAACAAACCCTCGATAGTCTAGCCGATTACCATTCATTTCTAGTGCTCCCACTTTTAATCCACAATTTAAAGAATAATTTCAACAAATTCTTTAAGTCAAAGAATATAACAAGGGAAGTCGTTCTGCCTGTCTCTCCAATACTCTAAGGCGTTATTTTATATTGTGGTTGTTAATGGAAAACGTTGAAGTAAACGACATTTAACGTTATTAAACTAATATTAAAAATAGCCCACGTAAAATGGAAAAACACACGGTCTTCGTGTGACCTGGCTTAGTAAATGAAAAACGAGTATTCAGTGCGAGGTCATATACATGTTTATACACTCAGGCGAACTATAACATATTAGTCATAACAAGACCATATACGGTGTTTGTTGGCATTATATTTTTTGGTAAAAAGTTTACGCGGGCACTATCACGTATTTAAAACCCCAAGCAATTTCGTCGTTGTAATAATTTAATAACATTAATTCAAAACTACCACGCCCGGTAAACCAAATTATGAATCTCCAATAGGGATACCATTAAAATTCCCGGAAGTATAACTTATGATTTTAAGCGTATCCCTATTGGGGATTTTGTTTACCGGGCGTGAATACTATAAATGAAAGGATTGGGACATGTTTCGAGTCAGAATTATGAATCATGGAAATGCAGTTGATGATGGTAACAAAACACGTATAGTAAGTAATGATGGAATATATATTTTTTCGTAAAAAACGAATGCACACTAATAAGTTAAGTTACCTTATAAAATATGCACCCGGTCCAGCTCAGCTCAGTTGCGCTATTCTTTCATAATAAATATGTATTTATAATAGTAGGAAAGAAATATTCTTTATATAAAGAACATGTTTCAGGTACTAAAATATGTGCGTGACTTATCAATTTATAATAAATAATACATTATCACAATAAATTTCACTCTGATTTATTGTATTCTTAATATGTGAGATTAATCAAAATATATAAGTAATTATATTGTCTGTTATTTTGACATGTGTATTCATATCACTATATCGTTATATTATGAGCTTCCATAACTGTAGAGATAATATATTTATATAGATATTTGAAATTTTGTGCGTGGAACATTTTGGCCATGCGCAATGTATTAAAATGCATGATTTCCTACACTTTATATGCATATATAAAAAAAAAGAGTTCCATACATTCTTACAATCGGATGATAGAAAATCTCTTTACCACGTTTTCTGCCAATAATTTTATTAGCTTCTTCAATACATTCACTACTGATTTTATCCGATAACAAAATTGTTTTTTTAATGAATTTCTTAAAATTCATTTTTTTTGTTTCCGAAAACTTACGACCTGAACTGCGTCTTCGAAAATGATACATGATAGGCCAAACACAACCCTTCGAAATCTGTCTGACAGAGTTTTATTCTAAATCATTAATATTCATGAAAAATAACAGCGAAAAACGTTTGCCTTGTGTTGTGCCCATACGACTGAATTTCATATTGTATTCATGGACATGTTTAACGTCTTTCATGTATAAAAATTGCGTCTAATGCTCAAGTTTCACAGTGAAGCCGAAACACGTGACTCTCTGTGTTCTACATAAATGTGCTCTCTCCGACATGTAGTTTTAGTTAAAGATAAATAAACACAGATAAATGTAAACAGTTCGTGAAATAACTTGACAGCAAATCTCGCACAATGTGCGTATATTGTGTTAAAGAAAATGTTTGATTGGCATATAGAGGTCGCACTATCTGTCCGTAGTTTTCCTGTGCTGGAATGCGCATTCAGTTTCTTTATTCACCTGCTTGGATCTCGTTTCCGCTATGTTAATTTTTAATACATTGATGCATTTTTATTCAACACTTGATTTGGTTAGTCTTAATGTCCAAATGAGTTGCCGTGTTCACAATCCGGTTTCCTCGGTCATTGATTATGTTCTCAAGTTACCCCCCCCCCCCCCCCCCCCCCCCAGTTTTAGCGTTCTATTCTCGGAGTGATTTTAAATTTTGTTTAAGCTAATTAATTATCCTCACCAAAATTTTGTATAGCGTACAACTTCTTGGATTTTCAAACCTGGACTATTGTTCAGCCGATAAATTCTAAAGAAATTCGTATGGTTTTCCAACGTATTTGAGGGAATTCAACATGTTTAAAGAGTAGGATGTCACATCTTCCTGGACACTTTTTAAACCGATTATCTCACCGTTATCCGACGTGAACTTTATCCGGAATCAAAGCGTCTACGACATCATGAATACCACCTATAAAAAGATGAACTATCTTCGTTCATATTTCATAGAATACTATCACAATTTTAGTATTAAAAGCACAGTAATTACTCTAAATGCTGGAATAGAAAAAATTTCTTTCAATATCGTCACATGTTTTTATTTTGTTGAAATGTTTACTGATAATCTAGTTAATGCTGCTTTCCGATGGATTTTTTTTGGTGTTTTTGTGTGTGTGTGTGTGCAAAATTCATGCTAATGAGTTCAGAGAGTGTCAGCGTTCTAATAATACATTCGCTAATTCCGGTTAATTTGCAACCCTTGGATATCACTTGTGTATATGTAAGAGTTAGAAACAATAGCATACTTACGAATATTTGTTGAGCCTGCTGGTGATAATACATGTATATGCGTGACTTCAAGTTTAGAATAAACTATAAATAATCAAAATTATTTTGGCTCTGATTAATATCATTCTGTAAAGATTACACAAATAAAAAAAAAAAAGTTATTAAGTTGTCCGTTATTGTGACATGTGTATTTATATATTTGATGGCACTTCAAAAACATAGGAAAAAACACGCGCGAAAGGTGAGTTCTTTATTTTTTATTTGCATTTATGTTTGGTTTATTTCGTTTTCAGACATGGACTATTGATAAGCCGATACATGGTAAAAAAATTCGTATTGTTTACTAAGTATTTAGAGGAATTCAAATGTTTAAAGAGTCGGAAGTCACATTTTCCTGGATACTTCTTTAGCCGATCATCTCACCGTTATCCGAAATGACCTTTATCATGAATCAAAGCGTCAACGACATCATACATACCACCTATTAAAAGACGCCCTATCTTCGTTCATATTTCATAGAATACTATAAAAAATTCAGTATTAGAAGCACAGTAATTAATCTACATGATGGAATATAAACTTTTTCTATTAATATGTTTAAGTATTTTTATTTGTTTACTGATGTACACTAATCCTCCGATGGAATTTTCTATTTGATTTAATTTTTTTGCAAAAAATCTACCATTATTCTGTTAAATTATTTGTTCAAAGTAGGACATGATGTACCATTTATCAACTCCGCCGTAATGGTTAAACAAGAGCACCGCCTTGCGGGTGCAGACCGCTCATCTATTTTCTTTTTAAAGGTGAAGGGACTCTCATTTTCAATCACAAAGGAGGGAGGAGTGGAGTGAAGAGGGGTGTATAGTGTGGGGTTGTGGACATTTATTACACTATCTTCCAAAAAAGCGAAAAAAAAAAAAAAAAAAAAAAAAAAAAAATGGGGGGGGGGGGGTATAGTGTGAGGGTGTGGTGATAATTTGTGAGATGATCTTAAAAAAAAAAAAAAAAAAAAAAAATCAAAAAAAAAAAATTTGGGGGGTGGGGTGGGGTGGGGGGGGGTGGGGGTGGGGGTATAGTGTGAGGGTGTGGTGGTCATTTGTGAGATGATCTTAAAAAAAAAAAAAAAAAAAAAAAAAAAAAAAAAAAATTGGGGGGGGGGAGGGGGGGAGGGGGGGGAGGGGGGGGAGGGCACGGGGGATGGTTTGGGTGAAGTCTATAGTGGTATGTCAGGTAAGAGTAGTTTCATCAAAGTATCAATCAAATCTAATCATAAATAAAGAAGTTATGGCAATTTTAGCAAAATTTAATAATTTGACCTTGAGAGTCAAGGTCATTCAAAGGTCAAAGTAAAATTCAAGTTGCCAGGTACAGTAACCTCATGATAGCATGTAAGTATTTGAAGTTTGAAAGCAATAGCCTTGATACTTCGAGTGGATCGAAACACAAAATTTAACCATATATTAAAAGTTACTAAGTCAAAAAAGGGCCATAATTCCGTAACAATGACAACCAGAGTTATGCAACTTGTCCTTTTACTGTACCCTTATGATAGTTTGTGAGTGTTCCAAGTATGAAAGCAGTATCTATGATACTTTAGGGGTAAAGTGACCAAAACATAAATCTTAACCAAATTTTCAATTTTCTAAGTATAAAGGGCCCATAATTCCGTCCAAATGCCAGTATGAGTTACATAACTTTGCCTGCACCGTCCCCTTATGATAGTTCATAAATCTTGCAAGTATGAAAGCAATAGCTTTGATACTGTAGGAATAAAGTGGACCTAAACACAAAACTTAATCATATTTTCGATTTTCTAAGTATAAAAAGGGCACATAATTCTGTCAAAATGCCAGTCAGAGTTACATTACTTTGCCTGCACAGTCCCCTTATGATAGTTAGTAAGTGTTGCAAGTATGAAAGCAATAGCTTTGATGCTTAAGGAATAAAATGGACCTAAACACAAAACTTAACCAAAATTGTCAATTTTCTAAGTATAAAAAGGGCACATAATTCTGTCAAAATGCATGCCAGAGTTATCTAACTTTGCCTGCCCAGTCCCCTCATGATAGTTAGTAAGTGTACCAAGTTTGAATGCAATAGCATTGATACTTACTGAGAAAAGTGGAACTAAACGCAAAACTTAACCAAAATTTTCCATTTTTTAAGTATAAAAAGGGCACATAATTCTGTCAAAATGCACGCCAGAGTTATCTAACTTTGCCTGCCTAGTCCCCTCATGATAGTAAGTAAGTGTACCAAGTTTGAATGCAATAGCATTGATACTTTCTGAGAAAAGTGGACCTAAACGCAAAACTTAACCGGACGCCGACGCCAACGCCAACGCCAACGCCAACGCCAACGCCGACGCCGACGCCAAGGTGATGACAATAGCTCATAATTTTTTTTCAAAAAATAGATGAGCTAAAAATGTTTAGGATATAAATGTGAAGAAAGACTGAGGAACTTACCTCTCGCGCCTGGCTTTTGCTTTTCCCTCTTATTGAAGTGCCGTCCGTATATCGAAGAATGCGGATGCCAAGCGGCAATGCTTGAATTGAAGAGCGCAGCTTTAAAATACCCGGCTCTATTTGCCTATAATCAAGAAACACAGGCAACGAAAAATAAATGACATAAAGCAAATCAATAACTGACAGAGAACATAAATTTTAAAGGAAAACAAGAGTTTTGTCAAAGACAAAACAGCAATCCCATACCAGGTTAATGTTGTCGGAGAAAGAAAAGGATCTTCATATGTCTTTCAAAGGAAATCCAATAGTGTGACCTGTCTGAACTTACACTTCTTTTAGATCATTAAGCTGTCCATCAAGTCCATCCCAACGCCGATTTTTGACGATGCTGTTTCAGCGAAGCAGCTCGTCTAAGTTATCATACCATGAACAAATTCTTCACAATCGCGACCTATGTAAAAGACTGAGCCAGTCCGATTGAGTAAGCAAAATATTCTCAATCGGCATACCTCGCTGATTATCATTGTAAAAGGTAAATGCAGCTTGGTTCCCGTCCTCTTTCAAACAGGCCCGTAGCCAGAGTTTTGAAAAGGGCGCGAATTTTCCAATCAACGATTGTTATTACGCAACGAAGTGGCGAAGCGGTAGGTGGGGGAGGGGGTGTCCCCCTCCTGCAATCGGGGGGGGGGGGAGGTGGAGGTCATCCCTCTCGAAAATTTTGAAAATGAGAAGTAAAATCCTGCATTTTGGTGGCTTTTTATCTGAATTCAGAGACTGAAGTTATAGAGCATATTTATATGAAATTTCACATTCATTGACTATACTCAGTGACTGATCGATATGAATATGATATAACATACATTTATTCCCCACTGCCGTTTTTCAATAACTACCTTTTTTGACCAGTCACGAAAATACATTATTTTAAACCCAAAGCTAGTATGCGCGCACACACTTTGTTTACATATGCAACAATACATTGATATACTATAAAATCAACAATAAGAACGGTATACAATACCATTATTTATTGGAATCTTGATAACATTGGTGTATTTTACCATCCCAAAATGCTACCATTCTTAAATCAAGCAAATTAAAAGGAAAAATTTGCTACTATGGATAGTACCCGAGGCCTAGCATTGCTCTAAACGTGATAATAGTGTTTTGTACAACAAACACTGATAAACAAAACTGAGTCGTCTCTAATCTACATCAATACTAAACATAAATAAAAATGTGTTACTTGTATTTTTTAAAATTATTTTTAACAAATTAGGTATCATTTTCCAAACGATTTTCAGAATACAACAATTAAGGCTTCATAAAGACCCTTTAACCACAAACTACTAGTCCTATCGTTTCAAAGCCCTTATAAATGTATAACAGGACGTTGAAGAAAAATATGGACTTATTTGCCCGTATGTTCAAGATCCGTCATAGTTAATGAACATTTAACGTTGACGTCCACCTGACCATATATGTTATAACGTTTTAAATTCATTATAACAACTGTTTCAGAGAAAACAATGAAAGTAAAGATAACATTAGCTTCAACGATATTTCAAAACAGCTGAGTGAAATCAATGAAAAACTCACAAATGTTATGATGAAAGATGACAGCTGTCTGGAAAAGATGATTGAAAATATCGTGGTGAAAATGAAAAACAGCCTTCTCCATAGAATTGAATTATTGGAAGCAAAGCTGTTTGAAAGAGAAAGTGAGAATGTGAACCTAAAGAAAGAACTAGATAAACTACAGACTGAGCTTCAAACAGAAAAAGTAACAAACAGTGAAAAGCTAAGCAAAGAAAAGTATAATAACAGAGAAGCACTGTATGAGCTTGAACAGTATACACGAATAAACAATGTGGTGTTCCATGGTCTGAAAGACACCGATAAAAATGAAACTGCTGAGCAAACTATGAGGCTGCTAACAGACGCGGTTAATCAACATACGGGTATACAACTCTGCAGAACGGATATTGATTACGGACATAGGCTAGGGTATTTTGAAAACGATTAATGCAGACCAGTAGACATAAAGTTCATCTCGAGAGACAGAAAGATCGCGGTCATGAAAATGAACAAGCAGCTTAAACAGGCAAAAATATACCCACGTGAACATTTAACGCCACTGAACCAAGATGTATTCAACTCTGTTCGTTAGAGGAAAAGAGACACCGTAGAGTCAGCTTGGAGTAGAGATGGAAAGATATTTTACAAAACCCGAGATGGCAGCGTGCACAGAGTTTTATACAGGCAGTATGACGAGTGGCTAAACCTACCATGGCCCAAGAAGTAGAAAGCACGAACAGAACTGTCCACATAAATATGTGAACACCAATGTGCATTCATAAATACTGTGGTAATACACAAATATAGCAGAACTTAAAACTAAGGATATCTACAATATGAACAGTACAATAGTGATTATGTGGGCCTTACACATTTTGAGAAGTAAACCAACATGAGCATTGATGTACATTTATAAATACCTGTCTTTAATCAAGGTGCAGTTGTATAGGCAAAGGATTAGTGGTCACTCAACCGTGGTTATGGTCATTGTTAATGTAATATGGAATTTTTACACCCATTATTGCTGCTTTTTCTTGTATTTGCGCGTTGATTATCTGAAATATTAACTTAATGACGCTATATTTTTTAAATCTTTTTCTATAAAGAAGGAATGTAGTGGACACTTGTTTGTAGTTTCATTTTATCGTTCGTCAAAAAGTTGTAACTCTGTTGCTCTGTTATCTTCAATACCATTGAGTAATTAAACTGTAATTAAATTGAATGCGTTTTAATGCCCTTTTATTATTGTTCGATTTGAGTGACAATGCTATGACGTTAAATTGTATTTATTATGAATATATTTGGGCTAAGTGTGAGGTTAACCGGTTTAAACCCCCAATGCTTTGCATTGACCGTTCCAAGGCGGTGACCCCAGCTTTATTCATATTTTGTGTTTATGTTGGTTTGTATTGTGCTGTTTTGTGCTGTTTTGTATTGTTTGGGCAATCGGTCACTGGCCTTAAATAAAGGACTAACTAATTGTTTTTAATGAGAATTCAATACTGCTCCAGCAGCTGGAGTTTCACTATTGTAAAAATATGTAATAAAATACCATGCATTATGAAAAAAACTAAAATAATGTTTCAAAGTAAAATGAATAAATAAATAAATATAAATATATAATACATACATATAATTTATAGATAAATATTTGAAATAAATGAGTACCTCTATTACTTAGTGTACATAATATATGTTGGAAAAAAATGTAATAAATACCATGCATTAATAAAAAACTAACATTATGTATCAAAATAAAATAAATCAATAAATATAAATATATAATACATACATATAATCTATATATAATTATCTTAAATAAATAAATTCGTTGATTACTTAGTGTACACAGATTAAAAATATATTTGTTGTTTTGAAATAAAATTGCCTTATTAACAGGCCAGTAAAACTTGTATTTATCTCCTTTATTTTTTCTTTCGTGTTTAAGGAATAAATACAATAAACCATAGTTAACCACTATCCTTAATAGAAACTCTTATAAAATATAAGTTTTTTTCATCTTACACTTTTTAAAGGGAATCAGTACCCCCTTTTTGATTATACTGATTTTACATGTTATAAAGACTGTACCATATTTGTATATTTTAGTTTCCTGAGTGTTCACTCATGAACGTGTCCTTATTTGACAACTTAAACAGTAGAAAATGAATTACCTGCGACATCAGTAACGGCCAAGTCCGATATTTTTGTATCACAAATTACATTAAACTAATTGATATTTAGTAGTAATAAATGACGTTAACATTTGTATGTTTAGCTAGGTAACTTAGAAATTTTTAGAACAAATTTGTAAAAACGCTGAAACTTAAAATAATATATAATATGATGTTACCATGTTTATGTATATTGCACTAGCTAGGTAACTTAATATACCATTGAAAACGAGTTGAACAAAGTTTAACTTTAAGTAATATATATATATATGGCTAACATGTTTATGTACATTGCACTAACTAGGTAAGTTAAATATTTTTGGAACATGTTTGTAAAGCTGGTGAAACTTTTAATAATATATAATATATTATTAACGTGCCTATGTATATTGCACTAGCTAGGTTGCTTAACTATTTTAGGAACATGCTGTATTATATAATGTGATTTAAACATTCTATTTTATAGGGTATCGAAGGGCATATGGAATCGAATATCTAACATATAATGAAGTAACTGTAAGAACACGGTGAAGTCGTAGGTTTAAGTTATCAATTATAAACATTGTCCGTTGAACTATGAAATCGGCGGTGTCAAATGTACATGCTCAGTATTAGTTTGAATGCCTGCTTTCGCATTCGTTTGTACTTTTACTTTTGTTTTAACTATATATGCATGTATATGGCCCTCACTGTCTGTATAGTTATTGTTCTATGCGGGTGTACCCATAATCATATCTACCTCTCTGTATACTTTCTTTTTCATGTGAATATTTATCGTTGTGCTATTTGTACTCTTTTTGGTCTGTATTTTTATTGTTGTTTTGTTTTTGCACATATATATCTATTTATGTACCTTAGATTTAAATTTTTTTTTCTAAACCAGTAGGAAATAAAAGCAAATGTCCAACACAGGCAAACAGGATTTCAGTATGATTTTTTATAACTTTAATAGGCAAGATTCATTACATTGCAATTTAGCCTTAAACATTAAATATTTTAAAGATAAAAATGAATACAAAAGTATGTTCTCTGAATGTAAGAGGTCTAAATAATGATAATAAGAGGCAAAGTGTATTTAAATGGTTTGAAGAAAATAATTACTCAGTGTGTTTACTTCAAGAAACACATGTCTGTGAGCTAACAAAAAACAAATGGCAATCAGACTGTAAAGGAATAAGTTTTTACAGTAGGAATAAATCAAACAGTGAAGGTTTATGAATTTTGATTAAAAATAAAGATAATATTAGTATAGGAGATTTTAAAGAATTAATACCTGGGAGATTATGTACACTTGATGTTTTATTAATAATCAAGAAATCACATTTATTAATATATATGGGCCAAACAAAGATGAATCATGCCTTTTTGAATTAAACTAGAAATACATCTTCTGCAAAACATGGATAAAAATTATATAGTAGGAAGTGACTTTAATACCATACTAAATCCAAACCTAGACAAATAGAACGGAAAAAAGAATACACACATAAATAGCAGGAACAAAATTAACTCTATTCTTGAAGCATGAGATTTGATAGACATTTGGCGAGCACTTCACCAAGAGATAAAATTCTACACTTGGCAGTCAAGTGGAAAACCAGCCATTTTTTGTAGACTGGATTACTACTTAATGTCTTATGTAACATCATTAATATCGCAATAATAAAACCAGAATACAAAACCGACCACTCTTTGATTGAAATTATTATAGACAATAGAATACAACAAAAAGGACCTGGTTACTTCAAACTAAACAATGCCATGCTTTTAAATGAAGATTATCAGAATCAAATTAAGCAAGAAATTAATAGCGTTGTAGAAAACAACACAAACTGTAACCCAAACACCTTGTGGGAACTTATAAAAGGAACTGTAAGAAACATTAGTATAAAATTCTCTTCAATGACAAAAAACAAGGAAAAAGAAAAAAATCTTATTGACAAATTAGATTTACTAGAGAACAAATTAAATGAGGACAATCATAATGAAGAAACAATACTAAAATTAATTAAAGAAACAAAAATAGAGTACGAAAAAATATAGATGAGAAAATAAATGGCATGTTAGTAAGAGCAAGAGCTATACACGTTGAGCATAATGAGAAAAATACCAAATACTTTGCAAATCTTGAAAAGAGACATTACGAAAGTAAAACCATTCATAAGTTAACAATAAACAACATTGAAGTCACAGACACAAACTCTATATTGAATGAACAAAAAAACTTTTACGCGAACCTTTATAGCAAGAAAAAATACACTGATATAAATACTCTTAATAATTCACATTTCTTTAATTTAAATATAAAAAAAATCACAGAAAACGAGAAACAATCATGTTAAGGCTTGCTCACAAAATATGAATGTTTGAACGCTTTAAAAAAAGATGGATAACAATAAAAGTCCTGGCTTAGACGGTTTGTCAGCAGAATTTTACAAAGTATTTTGGGAAGTTATCAAAACATATTATATTAATTCTATAAACCATTCCTTTGTAAATGGACAAATAACACAACTTCAAAAACAAAGTATTCTTACACAGATTCCCAAACTAGGGAAGAATCTTGATTCACTTGATATTTGGTGACCCTTAAGTTTATTAAACGTTGATTATAAAATTGCGACAAAAATAATAGCAAACAGAATAAAAAAATCTATTGTTGAATCAAGACAAACTGGATTCATTAAAGGCAGATTTATCGGCGAAAACGTCCGAACAATTTTTGAATCTATACACTATCTTTATAACAATAACAAGCCATGCCTACTTTTCTTTGCAGACTATAAAAAGGCATTTGACAGTTTAGATCATGATACATTTTAATTTTGGAAATGAGCTCATACAATGGATTAAATTATTTTACACGGACATAAGTACCATAATCATAAATAACGGACATTAATCTGAACCAATCTCTATTCAAAGAGGAGTCAAACAAGGCTGTCCATTGTCAACAACACTTTTTATATTAAGCATAGAAATATTGTCGAACTGTATTGAAAAAAATGCAGATATACATGGATTTTTTTTAAAGAACAAGAAATCAAGCAAACACTTTTCGCAGATGATACACCGTATCTGACAGATGGAATACCCAATTCGTTCTAAGCACTGATAGATACCATTCAAGAATTCAGTGAAATATCTGGACTCAAACTAAATACGAAAAAATCCATAGTAATGCGCGAAGGTTCACTAAAAAATACACACATTAAATTTGATAGATACAAACATTTTTCTTGGACCTCTGAAGAAGCCAAAACACTTGGCTTTTACTTTACAAATGATGAAAATCTCGATATATAAAAAAGCTTTCAACCAAAATTGCAAGCCTTTAAACATTGTTCAAAACAGTGGCATCACAGAAAATTAACACTTCTTGGAAAAGTCACTGTGGTTAAAACATTTGCCCTACCAAAAATTATGTATACATTGTCAGCACTTCCAACCACTAAATATGATATTATAAAAAAACATTTATGCATTTATATTCCAATTCGTGTGGAATTGTAAACCTGAAAAAATATAAAGAACAACTCTTGTTAAACCAATAGAACAGGAAGGGCTTAAACTCACTGATATTAGTACCCTTGTACATGTAAATAAGGCCAGTTGGGTAAAAAGATTAACTGATATGAACAATACAGGGCAGTGGAAAATTTTATATCAAAACGAGCTCGATAAATATGGTGGAAATCTTGTATTTGAATGTTCACTTAATGAAAAACATATTGTTTCAAACTTTAAAAATGTATTCCTCAGAGATGTTATTTTGTCTTGGAACACGATTAAATCAAATGAAAAAGCAAGGCATGTAAATAAAACGATGATATGGAATAACTCAAAAATAGAAAATAACCAAAATACCTTTTTTACCTTAACTCATGTAATAAGGGAATAAAGTTTTTAGAACACATATATGACTTAAGGTAAAAAAACTATTATACATTTGAAGCATTTAAAACTCTTTATGAATTACCCTCAACAGATTTTCTTAAATATTACACACTCATCCAAAGTATCCCGATAGCTTACAAACAAAAACTATCTGAAATGGAATTTGTCAACTTTAATAATAACACATTACTACAAAATGTAAAACAACTAAAAAAGTGTGTAAATACTTGTATAATCTACAACAAACTTTAGACGAAAATAAAACCAAACAAGAAAGTAAATGGGAACAAATAATGTCCTCATATGAACATAGCATTGAATGGAAACATGCTTATCTGACACCATTTAAAGCCACCATAGATAATAATTTACGCAATTTCAATTACAAAATCCTTCACTTCATATTACCCACTAATGCATATTTGTATAAATGTAAATTTATAGCTTCAAGTCTCTGCACCTTTTGCTCAAGTTTTAAGGAAACAATAATACATGTTTTATATGAATGTAATTCTGTACAACCCATATGGAGGGAGCTAACATTGTTCTTAATCAGCAAACAATTACAAATTGATCTAAATGTAAATGATATTTTATTTGGTACCACAAAAGGAGGCTCAAATAATCAAGTAATAAATTATATAATAATTCTGATGAAGTCTTACATATTCAGTACTAAATCAAGAACCGAAAAGCCAAACTTCGATATTTTCAAAAACGCTCTAAGATCGAAAATTATACTAGAGAAACAAATTGCCTTTAGAAAAGATAAACTTGATCAACACAATAAAAAATGGTACAATTTTGTATTAACTCCTTAAAGAATCTTGCTTATAGCCTTTTTTTTAAGGATACTTCTCTTTTAGTTTTGTTTATTCCTGTCTCCTTTCCCTTTTCTTCTTTTAAGATAATCGTATAACTATCAAAAACAAGAAAGTGCGTTTTTTAAGCGCACAGAAAGTCAGTGTGTTTTTCCGCAAAAGTCACAAACATTGCGTGTCTTTTGATTTTTTTTCCAATTCCTTAATTAACTAATCTCCCCCTTTTTCAATCTCTACAAAAATTATAGCATCATCTCAACAATTTATTTTCTGGTAACGATATGAAGCATAATAACATAAATGTTAACATATTATTGTTGTAAGTAACCTGAATAACTTATGTGTACATTAAAAGTGAATGTAAACAATACTCAAGTGTATATGTAACTGATGAACTATGTTATATTTGTTAATATGTAGAATCATGATGTAATTGAGATGTATGTTAAAAAATAAAAATAAATATATTAAAAAATAAAAAATAAAAAAATAAATAGTTTATCTTAAAAAAAAAGATATAAAAAAGAAAAAAAATGTTTCAGATTATGGAATATTTCCTAGTGTCAGTTCTGTGTGTGGAGCAGAATAGATGTCATAAGGTGTTGGTAAAATACAAAAAAGCTACATTGCTTTGTTGAAATGATTTGTTTTCTTGCCAAACAACAAACAAAGTATTGTTTTGTCTTGAGCATAGCTGATATTTTTGTCTGAAAACCCTGGTTGTACGGGGATATAACAAAAAGACAACGCAGTCTGTCAAAAATGCTGTGTACAATCGATAATTATAAATCGTGGTATAATGCAAAATTTTGTCTTTTGATTTCCGTCATTTTCAGAAGCTGGCATAACATTCCGTTAATAGTAATTGAAAATGTTCTCTCTTTCATGTCGGTGGCATATTGAATTCAACATTATAGTAACGCTTAAATACGAAGACTCACTGGATTCCGGGAAAAGATACATAATCGTTTTTGCGTTTAAAAAAATTGGTCTTATGGTTCAAATATTTTTTATTCGTCAAAAAGCATTGCCCCCTCCCCCCCACCCTGGCTACGGGTATGTTCAAATTTATCGAGAGGTTCGGGACAGGAACCAGACACGAAACTGCCAGGTGGCACTTCAAACGCTGTGGCGCTGGGAAAACCTAAAATATAGTTATTTTTTTATTTGATCGAGAATGTTACCAGCCTCCCAGTTTCGCAGAATGGGTCAAGTTTCCCACGGGTACTATTTCCCCGTTCTCCAAAATGGTTCGTACCAAATTTATTTCGTACCCAATTTTTTTCCTACCCAAGTTTTGTTTGAACCCTATTTTTTTTTACGTACCGAATTTTTTTCGTACCCAAATGTTTTTCGTACCCACGATTTTTTCGTACGCAAATTTGTTTCGTACCCACTTTGTATTTTGACATAATTTTTTCGTACCCAAAATTTTCCTACCCATTTTTTTAACGCAACATTTTGTACCCACATACACAATTGTGGTGATGTAGATAAACTTAAATTGATGCTTTTATATGGATCCTTTTCACAAGCAGCGTCACACCAGTACTGTCAGAAATTTGATCATACACCTTCCTCATTTGTTGCTTAAGTAACATTTAGAGTTATCAGTGGATCCAAATTATTCGGACGGACAGACGGACGGGCAGCGTGGTGTTAAAACTATAATCAATAACGGCGATACCGGTATGGGATTAAACAAATATGATGTGTTTTGCTGGTTATTTTGCTGTCAGAACATGAATTAGACTAAATCGTAAATATATTATAACAATAGCGGCAACAGCTTAAGTTACATCTACACATCTTATTCACTGACTTGTTTTACGCATTTCACATATATAGATTGAATCAATTACTGAAGTTTCACAGTGAAGCCAGAATGCATGACTCACCTTCGATGCAATACATATCTGAACTCTTTCCGATATGTAGCCTAGTTACAGATAAAACATATCATAACAGTTCGTGAAATGACTTTACAGCAAATCTCTCGCAATGTGCGTATTTTGTGGTTAAGGACATAGTTCAATGGCATATAGGGGTCGCATTATCAGACCGTAGTTTTCGGGTTGTTGTTGATTGGTCTTCACCAGAGACTTAAAGTACTGGCACTCTGGATCAGCAGACGATTTATTCTATATTACGGAGGAGTCCGGAGATAGCCGATGTATCACGATTGCAAGTACTAGTTCTATTCCCAGGAAACGGACTCGAGATCGTGTCAAATAAGTCTAAGGCTTTCTATGCAATCGAGCTAAAATAAATAGGTTTAAAACTTAAAAAAAAACCTGATTGAATTAATGTTTATTGACCAGATAAAGTGTCGTGTAAAAATCCTCTTTCCTCGTTCACAGATCAAGTTTTTAATTTCAAATTAAGGTTTTGCACCTCCTCCCCCTCTAATGTGTAGGTTATATATCCCGGATTGATTTTTAGTTTTCATATAGCTAAGTAATCATCATAAAGAATCGGTGTATCATTTACAACTTCTTTGCTATGTTGCCAACAGTTCTACTAAATTCGTAAACCTTTTTTTAAACGCTTCAGATCCTCTGAATGGCTTGCCTTTTTTTAAAGTGCAGATAGGTAGTCCTTTATATATTATTTGAGCCGCGTTCTGAGAAAACTGGGCTTATTGCATGTGCGCAAAGTGTCGTCCCAGATTAGCCTGTGCAGTCCGCACAGGCTAATCAGGGACGACACTTTCCGCTTTTATGGTATTTTTAGTTTCAAGAAGTCCCTCCTTACGGAAAATCAAGTTAAGGCGGAAAGTGTCGTCCTTGATTAGCCTGTGCGGACTGCACAGGCTAATCTGGGAAGACACTTTACGCACATGCATTATGTCCAGTTTTCTCAGAACAAGACACATATGTGTAGTGTAAGACTCAAAATTTATCAAAACAAGTGTGAAGGTCTCAGTTCAAGGTAAGATAAGGTAGACAATGTGCAATATACAAAAGCGCGTCTGACGTTGAGGGCAAGATATTGTTTTACTGCATATAGCCTAGACACTACCTTCCTTTGCCAAATGCTTCGGGGGCATACGGCACATTATGATAATGCGTCATTTGCCTTCTTGATGTTCTGTGTCTTTCAAAACTCGTCCCATTCATCACGCATATCTTTCATTAATTAGCGTCACCTCGTTATAAAGACAATATGGACATCGTTATAAAGACAATATGGACAATGCGCAACAATCCTACCGCAGCAATGCGCAACAATCCTACCGCAGCAAGGACGTGCATTTAATTATGCTCTCCCATTTATCAATGAAAACTGACATGTCCTTATTTGTATTGTCCTCAAAAGATGAAAAGCTGAATTGCGGTATATTGTTTTTGTGTTGAAAGGTCCGCACATTACTCTGACATGACAATACCACGTCGCTTTCGACGTAGCGTAAAATAAATCTTACATAATTAAGTAGCGCCGTAACGGGACCGCTTGTCAACAAATGTAGCGTTTTCGACGTAACGTAATTGAAACGTCAAACACGAACGTCGAGCGGATAACAAAAAGATTGGCAACAAAACTACAACAGAAGTGTACACCAGGTCATTCAGATCGCACGCAAAAAATCAGCGGACAATGGCAACTAAAGTGTTCGTTTTGTCGGTGTGTTCAATGCTTGGTTTAATTTCTCAATGTAAGTTCAATTCTTAATGTGAATTTCGGTTATTCTTCCTGTATAATTCCTAATTCGTGTATATGTATTTATCATTTTTATTTACCGTAGTTAAATAGGTAACTGTTAAACGGTGATGGATAAAATTGTTTAAATGTGCACATGTTTGTGGTAATTTCATTCTGCTTTCAATCTAATTCGCTTTTAAATATCATGAACACATGAAGAATGCAATACATATGTTAACATTTTAAAAATAATAACTGAAACCTTGCGAAGTTTTGTAAAGCTTGATGTTTGTGCTCGGTTCGATTGTAAGGACCGCATTTACAACACGTAAGATAATGACGGAAGCCATACGATTGACGATTGATTTGTTTTCTACATTGATTTAAGGCTGCATATTTGTCCTTCAATCACTTCATTGCCATTAATATTATGACTGCATAAATTCACCTGATTACTTTTCCGCATTTTTCGACGTCAATACATTATAACATAAGTTTAAATCAAACTTTATATTTAATTATAGCACATCATATTTTTATTATCTGGTGCACCATTATACAGGGTGCAGAATCAACGAGGTTTTCAGGGGTTTACACACGGGCTGGACAGAGTGAAATCACAACGTTAAGAACTTGATTTTTGCGAATATCTCAAGTTATTGAAATAAATTTGCAAAAATCTATAGTGCATCAAATACAGTTTTTCTTGTAGTTTGTGCCGATATCTTAAGTTATAAGAATAAATCCTCGAATACGTCTGAAATCGGTGACAACATTTTACGTTGCGTAAAACATAACCGGCCATTTACCGTGTAAAACGTATGCAGTAAAAATGAAATTTTTGAACAAGAACACATGCTTATTTAATGAAGTAATTCTGATGTCTTTCACATTGCCATAAGCAGTATAAAAGTTTGTCTTTTATGCACTAGTTGAAATTCTTAAGAAAACTTGTTTTAAACAATTACTTGAAATAAAGCACCGCTTACCGTCGCGTTAAATCTATTAAAGTTAAAAAGTGGAACACCAAAAAGTCACGTGATCCTGCACCCTGTATAGAAAACAAGTACAAACGGTATGATTTACTTAAATTTACATAATTTTAACTGCCTCCAACACGTTGTTGCAAAAACTTGTTAAACGTGGTTGCATACGGTTAAAAATATTGAAGATTTTTTTTTTTAATTTTAAAAGTAGTTTTTGAAGTGCTCTCACATTTACCGATATAAAACGAAATTCACTGATGTCATTTTACTTTCTATAATATCTAGACATTCTCGCGAAACTCGGATGTCGTGTCAAAGAAGAATTAATTTATTTTTAAACATGGCATATTGACACTTCGACACGACCAATTGTCAACCTAAATTCATCTCATATATGTCATAGTTAGCCATAAGGAAGTGCTTGTCTATCACTATGACATCTGCGAACATATCATTTATGATTCACCCGTATACACTTTGCAAACATTTGGTCATACACACTGATCCTTTTGTTTTTGTTCAGAGTCCGCTTCTTAATTAAATGTTTAGTGACAAGAAAAATATATGCATATGTCACACTGATAAACATTTGAAACGCCATGTCTTATTAAATCATGTTTCAGCTCGGCATATAGGTGGTATTTGACAACAGATACTTTCGTCGCTTTCCTGAAACAAATAGAAATACGCGACTTTTAATAGATAATATAATGTTTGCTAACCAAATGCGCATTCATTTGTGAAGGTTATTTGACACAATTATGAGCGTCGTATACTGGCATGTAAAAACATAAGTGCTTTAAAGGGATCTTTTCACGCTTTGGTAAATTGACAAAATTGAAAAAAGTTGTTTCAGATTCGCAAATTTTCGTTTTAGTTATGATATTTGTGAGGAAACAGTAATACTGAACATTTACCATGGTCTAATATAGCGATTATATGCATCTTTTGACGATTTTAAAACCTAAAAATTATAAAGCGTTGCAACGCGAAACGATTGAATAATTTGGAGAGTTCGTTTTTGTCGTTAAATTTTGTGAAACTGCGAAGATTGCTTATATAAGGTATAAAATACTTCTAGTTAGTGTACTTGGCGGAATAGCTCAGTAGGCTAAAGCGTTTTTACTTCAGGACTCTGGCAGGACTCTAGGGGTCACTGGTTCGAAACCTGCTCCGGGCAATGTCCTTTTTCTTTTTTAAATTTTATTCTTGATCTTTTACTGGAGCTTTTACGATCCAATGTTTACATTTATCAATATAAAGCATTTAATGAATAAGTTAATAAATGCCAAAATCTGTGAAAAGGCCCCTTTAAAGGTTGATAACAAACCAAATCAAAACACATACATGTTGATGAACCATTTTGTTTATAACTTTACTATTCCGTTTCGTGTATTGCTCGCGAAATGCTACGAGGCTATATGCAACGACCGCTTATGTAATATTCTTGGTCATTATGTACGCTAATAAACTATGCAATTATTATTGATTTTGCTTATCAATACGCTTTTCATCATCGCATTCATACAAGAATATAACTGTGAACACATTTGCGTTTTAACAAATTTATTTAGGAGGACTACGGGTTCATGTATTGCAACTATCAATATAACATAACAGCTTTTAATATTTCATTAATATATAATGCTGAAACACAGTGCAATTATATAAGTATAAAACTGACACCGATCGTCAAATTTAAATAAATATTAGATATAAAATGTGTTAGGACGATATATTCGATCCTGTACATTTATAAAATGCGTTAAAATAACTTAAAAATGACTGCTGTTAAACTGTTAGAAACAACAGCTATTTGTTTAGTTATTTATAAATTATAGAACACTGAAGACTGACATTACAGCCAGTGCTTGCGTTAAAAATAAACATTAAAATTACATAGCCGTAAATGTGTTATTAGTAAATATCATGACAGTCTATTATCAACGCAAATAGCTCCAAGTTCACAAATAAATCATACAAGAGGGGATCGTTTCTTCATATGAGCCATCAATCACGGGCAAACACGTGTCAGGTTAATTGACAATTCGTGTTGTGGAATAGTGTGACTTGTCCTTTGATTGGTTCGTCTCTGTGTCGTTACATGGCAATTAACTTGTCTTCGGCGACAAGAGAAACTTACTATTGTCCAACATGTTAAGATGACTAATAAGTCATGTTAATTATAGTAACACATATATTGTATTTTTTCAGTATGTACCAGCTTTGTACATTTTTATACGGTTGTGTATGTCGATGTACACATTGTATTGTTTTTTCATCTTAACGATATTGTGCACAGAAGAATTGTAAACGACTCTGAGATTAAATGATAAATGTGATGCTGATGAGAAAATTTAGAAGAAAAACTCACAATACCTCGCGACAACTTAAGCAATATGTCATATGTAAGTTTTGACCTGATCTATCAAAAAAAAATTCTTTTTGTCTAAAATAAAAGTATGTATCTTTAGCGAATGCAATGTATTTATGCATTGTTGGGGGATGTGGGTTGTCAATGGAAGTTGCATGCGTGTTACATCTTCTTCCAACCAATGCTTTGGTCTAAACAAAGTTGTGTGTTTTCACTAACCCGACCAACCCGAACTTTCGGTACCGACCGCTTACCATTTAGGTACTTCAGGTTTAGTTTTTTTAATTACAACTACAATCGTTTGCTACATCCGAGTCGTGTTCTGAAAATACTGGGCATAATGCATGTGCGTAAAGTGTCGTCCCATATTAGCCTGTGCAGTCCGCCTAAATTGGATTTTTGATAAAAAGAGACTTCATTTAAACGAACAATGTCATAAAAGCGGAAAGTGTCGTCCCTGATTAGCCTGTGCGAACTACACAGGCTAATCTGGGACGACACTATACGCACATGCATTAAGCCCAGTTTTCTCAGAACGCGACTCATGTTTAAAATAGCCTCGCTCTTGGAAACTCGGGCTTTATGCATGTGCGCAAAGTGTCGCACCAGATGAGCTTGCGCAGTCCGCACACGTCCCAATTGGTTGGTTGTTTGTCTGGAGACTTCATTAATACGAAACCTTAATTTAAAGCTGAAAGTATAGTCCCTGATAAGAGTTTTCGGACTGAACGGGCAAATATGCGACGACACTTTATTCGCATGCATTCAGTCCCGTTTTCCCAGAGTGCGGCTTATATATAAATAAAAATTACTTGAAATATTGTGTTAGCAAACAGTCTTATTTCAATGGGGAACTGCGTTAGTTTAAGACTAAAATAGCCGTTAAGATTTACTAAAATAATAATATTATCGGTGACACACCCATAACAATAAAGACCAGCGTTCGGCAAAACATCTGCTGTAAAATATTGAACCAGATTTATAACGTGTCATACATGTTTTTATATATTCTCAGGTAACGGTCAGATGGATTTTAGTGATCCCTTTATGGCTTCCTTGTTATTCGGGGGCAGCAACATGTTTGGGGGACATTCATCGATCACACATGGTAGTGCTTCTTCCTCCGTGGACGCTAGCGCGTCCGTTAACGTCGGCGCGTCCTCAAACGTCCCAGACATGAAAAGCACGGTAGCGTTCATCGTAGGGCAGGAAGCGACTCCCGACGACGGCCTCATTCAGTACGCCGCGCAGAATGGCTGGCCCCCGCGAAGCGAAATGGATTTGATCAATTACATCCCGCATTTCCAGCGAATCGCGCGGGCCACTTTTGCTCCTCATCTTGCGAAAATAGCGCTTGAGACCGTTAAGACGGCCGAGAACCAGCGAAATGCTTCTCTCGCGTCCCAGATCAACCCTGCAGAAAAGGCAAACTCCGTTCAATCCGCCGTCACAGAGATGAAAGCGCTTACTGAGGAACTGAACAATCTCGTAATGCAGAGATCAATGGATTGGGCGAACCTACACCTAAAGGGAGGTGCGACCCCGCACACCACTCCTAGTTCGAACGGCGGATTTGATGCCCTGATGCCTTTCGCAATGATGGGAGGAATGATATAATCATTGCTACGGGGACACTTCATTAATGAAAGACTTTATTGAAGGCGAAATTTGATTTTGTCTGTTATTGTTTATATTCAAACAACAAAACCTGTATAATTGAGATTTAACATTTTCTTTACGACATACTAGTAACTGTTTTTCAGCCAGAGAAATAACAACCGCGTTCATTTAGACACATATTTTTACATTGACACCATTCCTTACTGTACATTATTGTCGGTGACAATTACACGAAAATATAAAACCGTGCAAACTAGCGAAATATGTCACGATAATGGAAATAAGAAGATAAAAATGTGTATGTAGCTTTTGAGTTCTTCCAATCATTAATGCAACATGCACTGTCAGTGTATTTAACATAAGGATGCAAATTTTTTTCATGTATATAATTAATTACTTGAATAAAATTATTTTAATCTTCCTGCTCTTGAATTGGTGTATATATGAGCCGCGCTCTGTGAAAAGGTTGTTTAATGCATTTGCGTAAAGTGTCGTCCAAGATTAGCCTGTGCAGTCCGCAAAGGCTAATAAGGGGACGACACTTTCCGCCTCAACTCGACAGAGTCGAGAAGAGACATTCTTCAAACAAAAAATATAATAAAACGGAAAGTTTCGTCCCTGATTAGCCTGTGTGAACTGCGAAGGCTAATCTGGGACGACAAATGCGCACATGCACTAAATCCCCTTTTCTCAGAGCACGGCTCAGATGTTTCAAAACATACGCTCCGCATCTAAACATAATTACGACGGGGCAATTATTGTCCAAAAGCGTTCACATATTCTCAAGTGATATCACAATTGTCGAATAGTTGACCTAGTGTTTTTGTTTTACTTCATTTGGATTCGATATGGTGAAGACAAACATTTAGACTCAATTTCATCGTAAACAACTAACACAAAACGCATGTACAGACGTAATGCACTTTTATTCTAGAATTCGACCAGAAGATCTATTTTCACACCACTTGACCCATACTTGGTCGAGGTGAAAATTCTAAACAAGTTTCATTTAGATTGAGTCACACTTATGGCGTATGGTTCTTTACAACGTTTTAATAAGATTTCATCTGGAACCCTAGTTTTTTAAAAGACCGAGATTTAAAATTGGCAAAGATATCGAAGAAAACATGTGGTCCAGTAAATCAATGGAATATTTTTGATAGCAGAGCATTGACTGAGCCAATCAATAGTATCATGTATCCTTTATGCGACATTTTCATAGCGGAAAACAGCTTCTTATTATCGAATTCAAAATATATTTGCTTGGTATGCTAAGTTTCAGACCGATCCACCAATCAGAAATATGTAAAATTTGTATTTTTGAATGTCCTATGAGAAGCAAAAACGGCTTGAGTTTTGTCAGTGCTTTGATTTTAAGGGTTCCATGAGGCAAAGCTGAACCAATCTGATATATCCGGTAGTCAAATTACAAACATATGAATAAAAACTTGAATGAAGCAGACATACATGCTGTTGTCAAACTTGTTTATTTTGGGACTTGGTCGGGATGTGATGTGCGTTATGACGCAAAATAGGTTAACGCATTATTTTTGCATTATTCACAAACACAACAAGATCTTCGCTGAGAAACACGTACTTTGCACCTATTTGTTTTACTACAGATCGCCTTGCCCCCTCCAAACTTCAATATCAAGGTGATTTTATGTACAAATTGTCACTCTGATTTTCGGTGCCCGTTGATTATTTAGGAAGTTGTATACTTATTCCAGTCTTTACGTAACTTCATGTAAAACTTTCAATATAAGTAAAAAAATAAAGAAAACATTTTGCACGTACTGATCCCAAAACCATACATTTTCTTAAAGAGCATTCTAATCTGAATGCATTTAAGAAATGTGCAATTTTTGTAGCGTTTTTTCCAGGCTACATCGGCTACTTAGTTGATGATAAGCCTCCTTCTCGCAATAGCCAAGATTCCAAGGATAGAGGTCTGGAAAAGACAAGCAAAATAACACAAAAAGTGTCATTTACTGAAAAAAATGTCAGTATATCAATATGATTTTTAGAGCATGGCATATCTTAATATATTAAAATAATGTACTCATAAGTGCCGGAATTCACTGTCATGCATTGATAATGATATGGCTTGATACAAAGCACAGAAGATAAAGCCAGACTAAGCAAACCGGGACGTCGCCTTGCTTTCGAAATGAACGTTGCATTCAATACAATATGAATCTTCGCAAGTACACTTTATGTTAAAGGGATCTTTTCACGCTTTGGTAAATTGACAAAATTGAAAAAAGTTGTTTCAGATTCGTAAGTTTTCGTTTTAGTTATGATATTTGTGAGGAAACAGTAATACTGAACATTAACCATGCTCTAATATAGCCATTATATGCATCTTTTGACGATTTTAAAACCTAAAAATTATAAAGCGTTGCAACGCGAAACGATTGAATAATTTGGAGAGTTCTGTTTTTGTCGTTAAATTTTGTGAAACTACGAAGATTGCTTATATAAGGTATAAAATACGTTAAGAATGTGTACTCGGCGGAATAGCTCAGTAGGCTAAAGCGTTTTTACTTCAGGACTCTGGCAGGACTCCAGGGGTCACTGGTTCGAAACCTGCTCCGTGCAATGTTCTTTTCCTTTTTTTATTTTTTTTCTTGATTTTTTACTGGAGCTTTTATGATCCAATGTTTACATTTATAAATATAAAGCATTTAATGAATAAGTTAAAAAAATGCCAAAATCTGTGAAAAGGCCCCTTTAATAAGTGTCAAAATTAAACAATTATAGCATATTATAAGCTTTATTTAAACAAAAATCTATATAATACATTTTTTTGCAATTACAACAAAACGTGAAACAATGAACATTATGTATTAATAAATAATAAACTTTTGTCAATCTTCACTGCCCGTTGGAATTCAACAATGACGTCAAACTAAACTTTTTAACTGAGTGAAAAACAAAAACGAATTTGTGATAAATTCTGAAGGTGCATGAAACATATTCATTTATGAAAATTCCAAACTGTGCTGAGCAAGACTGCATTGTTTGACTTTAAACAAGACTTGACTTCGGCTCGAACTCTTCACTGCACATGTCCATACAAAACAGTGTTACCTATGTTTGAAGACGGCCACTATTAGTGTAATACTACAAAGTGTTCTTCAATAAGAATAAAGTCACATGTGGCATGCAGTACACTGTAAACTAATGTACGAAGATGGTTAATAATTGTGTCATACAATACAGTGACAACATACTATAAGAAGATATTCACTAATAGTGCCATACAATACAATGTCAACTAATTTAAGAAGATGGTCACTAATAGTGTCATATATGACAGTGTTAACTAATATAAGAAGATTGTGACTAATAGTGTCATACATAACAGTGTTAACTAATATAAGAAGATGGTGACTAATAGTGTCATATATGATACCGTTAACTAATATAAATGATGGTCATTAATGCTCATTGGGTCATTGTCGACCTGAAATGGCTTGAAGTCACCCGGGGTGACTAAAAGCCGCTTCATGTCACCCAGTGCTTGAAGTCACCCCAAGGTGACATGAATCGGCTTCTAGTCATCCCCGGGTGACTTCAAGCCATTTCAGGTCGACAATGACCCAATGCGCTTGGCTCATATGTTCATTGTCGACCTGAAATGGCCTGAAGTCACCCTGGGGTGACATGAAGCCGATTCTAGTCACCCGGTCGGATTGAAGTCAACCCAGGGTGACATGAATCGGCTTCCAGTCACCCCAAGTGACTTCAAGCCATTTAAGGTCGACAATGACCCAATATGCGTCACTAATAGTGTCATACATTACAGTGTTAATTAATATAAGAAGATGGCCACTAATAGTGTCATACATTACAGTGTTAACTAATATAAGAAGATGGTGATTAATAGTGTCATATATGATAGCGTTAACTAATATAAGAAGATGGTGACTAATAGTGTCTTATATGATAGCGTTAAATAATATAAGAAGATGGTCACTCATAGTGTCATACAGTACAGTGTTAACTAATATAATATGGCCACTAACAGTGTCATACATTACAGTGTTAACTAATATAAGAAGATGGCCACTAATAGTGTCATAAATTATAGTGTTAACTAATGTTAGAAGATGGTGAATGATATTATCATATAAAACACTGTTAATTCATTTACGAAAGTCATTACTAGTGTCATGCAAAACAAACTCATGCAATAAGAAGAAAATCACTGACAGTGTAATACAATACACTGTTATATAAGACTTATATAACTGTTAACTTACAAGATTGTCGTTATCATTATCATTAAATTATTTGTTAACTATCATAAGAAGAAGTCACCTATTGTGCCATACAAAACATTTTAAATTAATATACAAAGATGGTTACTTGTAGTGTCATGCAATACACTAAGACTTTCAACTGATATTAGAAGAATAATACTAATATTCTCATACGATACCCTGTTAACTAATACACGAATTTAACTAATAGTGTCATTCAATAACATGTTTACTAATATAAGAAGGTCACATAAAGTGTTATACAATACACTGTTAAATTAATATACGAAAATGGTCACTAAAAGTGTCATTAAATCCACTGTACTTATAGTTTCATACAATACATTTGAAACATATAATGTTGAGAGTGGGAAATCAAATATGCCGACAGGGAACAACTCAAAAAAGCATTATTAAATTTAACATGATCACAATCACTTACCTTGTATTGACTTGAGTTGAAACTCTGTTGTTGAGTTTTTTTTTATACTTACTTCTATTGGTTTGCACTGGTTGAATCACAAGAATTATGTAGTCGTTTCTTAATAGTCACGAAACAACCTTCTAAATGCATATGTTTGCCAGTTATATTTAGGTTTGCCTGTTGTATTTCCACTATCATATAACTTAAAGCTATGTAATGAATCTTCGTATCCATACACTTTTTCTTGAACTATGTTACGCTCGATTCCAAACTCATGGACGATTCTGTTGTTAAATGTTATTGTTTTTCAACGCAATGTATACTTATCTACACAACAGCGCAGTAGGGTTCATTTTAAATACTTTGTGATGATGTAATTTGTTAATATTTTCTTAGCGTTATTTCCAACTTTTTCGTGTCAGCCATCTTGTTTTAACTGTCAATATCGGCTAAGTAGCGAAAGTATGTTTTTCTCCCGAAAACGAGTTGAGGTTCGTCTTCAAAACGCTAAATTAACTTATCATGTGTAATATAAACCCAGGTGTTTGTAAACATGTTGTTTTTACGAGAAAATAATACATTGGCTTTTGAAATGCTATTGTAAACGACGCGCACCTAACTGCCACAGTAGTATCGATTTGCTTCGTCATGCCACAAGGGCTGTGGCGTTCCACAAAAACTGTGGCGCGACACAATGTGGTGCCACATTGGGGTGTATGGCATTTGGCATGCCACAATGTGGCACCGTGACGAGTATAAATAGCCCGAGCGCGTTCATTCGGGACTCCAACATTTCTAAAAGAGCCTGAACTCTATCTCGTTTTTTTCTAAACAAGAACTTCTAAATTAAACCTTAGCAAAAGAGTGCGCGTCTTTCAAACTTATTATTTAATTGGTAACTTATAGATAATAATATAAACAATATTAAGTAAAGAATATATCGTTGCATAGTCTAAGTTCGTGGATAGCGTAAGTTCGTGGATTGTAAGTTTGGAATAACTACACGCGCTAGATTTTGACATCCTGGAGACGAAAACCAGAATTGTGTATTGCAAACTATCTTTTTACAACTGAGAACAAAATATTTGAATGAAATGCGTTCTAAACAGGCAAACAAATTGAATAATGGCCATAAGTGTATTTTACCTCCATTTTCATAATTCACAATTTTTCTTTGCAAAAAAAATCCGTAACAAAATACAAAAAACCTATTTTGCTCACTTTATTAATATATAGCGTTCTATTGACACTGTATGTACACAGCCTCGTACTCGATTTTTAAATGCTTTTTAGGCAACGTAAAATAAGAAGTGTTTTACGGTACCTGGTTTCTTATGCCTTTTTATTTAACGTACACATGTGGTTAGCGTGTGGCTATGATATTTATTACAGAAAAAATCATTTTTAATGATAAATAATCAAATTATAACGAAAAATCAACTTTTCTGAAAAAAATTATTTCACTATCATAGGTATTTAACTCAAAATGACCCGAAAGCGAGGTGCATCGCTTTGAACAGCCATACCATCATCAGTTGTGCACGAACTCAGTCTTATACAACGCAGAAATGAATTTACTTTCCCGAAATGTACATATCTTGCCAGATTTCTGCAAATGCAAGGAAATTTATTAGACCAAGTTTGTGAAAATCGCTGTACACTTGATGAAGCTATGCCTGTTTTCGGGTGATCTTGAGTTGGATACCTTATTGTAATATATATATATATATATATATATATATATATATATATATATTTATTTATTTATTTGATAGTGAATTTTTTTCAGAAAGTTGATTTTTCGTTATATTTTGATTATTTATCATTCAAAATGATGTTTTCACTAATAAATATTATAGCCACACGCTAACTACCTGTGTTAATTTACCGGCCAATCCAACTCTATTGAAACATTAAATATTTTATTAAATAATGTTCCTTAACATGTAATGTTTTATTGTTTTCATTTATGTATTAAAAAATGTTTATAAAGCACACTGTTCTGGAGTAATGACGTCCCATGTGTCATCCACGAACTTACATGAAGTCAAAATGGCAGTTCATACTGATGGATGGTGTTTGTTAACTTGAATTTGGAAGACAAGATTACAATTGAATTTGATTCTTTGTTATTATTCACACAGGTGAGGATTTAATTTATGCTTAATTATATAAATATGATCAAAATAAAAATATAATTACTTATAAAACTGTTCTATTTGTTATATCCACGAACTAACGATAGACCAGGATATTATAATATACTTGAATGAAATAAATATATTTGATCATAATTTTTGTAACGCACTTTGAGCCAGTTAGTCTCTTTTCGATAATAGTACGTTTTGATAGGCTACACTTCACTAAACTGTGTATACGTTTTATTATACTATTATCGCCATATCTTAACGAGTTTTCTTCACTAAAAATCTTAACTGTTTTCATACTCTTTGTCGTCTTTTATCCTTAAGTTGGAGTCATTAACAACAGCAATCACTCACTCGCTCATAATTACATAAAAACAATTCACAATCACTAGCAAAAAGTACTAACGGATGACGAAGGCCAGTCATCCCTGAAGGCGAAGGCCAAGCCTGACAAAGACCAGTCATCCCTAAAGGCGAAGGTCAAGACTGACTCGCAACATTTTAAAACTACGACAGATCAAGTGATCCAGACCAAGTCTGGTGCAACAACCATGGATGACGATTGTGATCGTGAAATTGTTTTCAGGACTGCTGGAGACAGAAGGTATTGTGAAGCGGAGACACAAATTTGTAGTGAAAACGTATCGTTTGGAAATGATTGTTGCGAATTGGACATTGTGTCGCAAGCGTCTGGCGATAGTGATCATCCTTCATCAGGAGAAACCAACTGTCCAAGTCAATGTAGCAAACAGAAAATAAACAGCTTGACGCTTATTATCAAGGACTTGGTAAAAGAGCTTCAGTGCATGAAAGAAAATAAGCAGACACAAATCCAATCACCAGAAAATGGTGAGAATAACTTACAGCCCCCCTGGACAACACTCTCTTATGGCAGATCGCTCCAACACTGTACCTGTCGATGCTAGCATGAGGCGTGACTCCAACCTATCAGCAATGGCACCACCTTTCTATGGAAGGGCTGATGGGTCATATGGAGACAGAAATCAGAAAAGATGGGTTCCATATGACCAACGGTGCAACCAAGGTCAAGTACAAGGTCGCTGGAATCGCCAAATGCCATGTGGTATAGGTCAAAATCAACGGCACGGATACAGAACAGTGAACCCAGATCATGTGAAGATATCCCCATTCACAGTGAAGGAAGATTGGCAGGTTTGGATTTCGAGGTTTGAGGCAATAGGTATGCGTTACGGATGGGGTGATGACACAAGAATAGACCAGCTATTACCTCGGTTGGAAGGTCAAGCAACACAATTTGTCTTCACTCAACTCCCTCAAGATGTGATTAACAATTATAATCTGCTGATTGGTGAGCTTAATAGCCGCTTAAGAGTCATCGAAACAGCGAAGTCATTTGCTTCAAAGTTTGCACACAGGTATCAACGGCAAGGGGAGTCAGTCAAAGAATATGCTGCCAATCTGCGAGAATTGTATGACAGGGCACATGCATGTCGGGATAAAAATACTAGGGATGAAGATCTTGTGCGAAGATTTTTAGATGGGTTACGTGACGAAGAGGCACGGTTTGAAATTGAATTTCACAAGGATCCATAAACTCTTGACGAGGCCGTGTACTATGCCGTTACATTCATCGAAGTGAGAAAGTCTCAAGACTCAGAACGCCGCAGGATGTTTGCTCGGGTCGTGCGAGAAGATCAGTTCTCTCAACGGGGCTCATCTGAAACATATAGCGAAACAGTAATGAAGGACAAAAGGCACTTCAACAGAGTTGCACAAAATACAAATAAGTATGTTGACCAAACTGAGCTCTTGAACGAAATACTAAAGCGCCTCGATAATTTGGAGCATAAACAACCTGCTTATAATAAGGGGCATCAGCTGAAGAAGGCTGGTGTTGAATGTTTTAGCTGTCATAAGCTTAGACATTTTGCGCGTGAATGTCCAGAGAATAAGGATGACATCAAAATAGAACAAAAGGCAAGCACTCAAGAAACACACAGGCTTTAAACTTCAAGGGACCAGCCCTGTCGGCCAAGGGGAGGTCCAAATACATGTAGAAGAAGGCCGAACAAAGGAGGTAACGAAGGAGCAAGGAGCTCCACGGAAAGCATTGAGAGATTTAAGGCGGTCACTAGCAGATGGAGTATACGTTCATGGAACGGTTAACGAGATGGAGTTGATCTTTTCAGCGGAAACTGGGGCATCTCGAACTGTAATATCTAGTAAGGCATTTGACAAACTACCTAGTACCATGCAGCCAAAGTTGGTTCGGTCTGCATGTTTAGTAGGTGCAGGAGGTGTTCCTGTGCCTGAGGTGGAAAAGGGGAGTTTTTAAATATCACTTGGGCCACACAAACTTATCAAAGAAGTGATTGTGGCAGACATCGAGGATGAAGCCCTACTTGGATATGATATACTGATGGGTAGCGGTCAGGGACCGACTGACATCATTTTAAGCCAAAATAAGATCGTGTTAGATGGTAAGGAGATCCCGGTTTTTCAAGTGGTTAAAGGAAAAGGATCCAGAAGAGTGATAGTGGCGGATGATGTGAACATCCCTGGGTTAACGGAAGCACTGGTGGACGTTTACATAGAGAGAGAAGAATCAGACGATTGCTTAATGGCTGCGGAATACATAGTAGAACCTAGCAGTAACTTTAAGGACAAATATCAGTTGGTCATGGCTTCCACCCTTGTTGATATCGATAAACTGTCGACATGCAAGGTCAGAGTCTTGAACCCGATGGATGTTGTAGTTACCTTGAGGCAGAATGCTGATGTCGGTAGAGCGGAGCTGATTGAAAGAATTGAAAGCGTCATCGCTGAAGAAGAACCTGTAAAAGTAAAGCAAAAACATGGTTAATTGAGAAAAGTTTCTGAAGTTAGCAGCACGCAAACAAACCTGCATCAGTTTATGGATCAACCAATACCGGATCACCTAAAAGACCTTTATGAACAAGGCTATTGTCAAGCAATATGGTCCCCTACCGGCTCCACCATTGTCAGAAATTCCGCCATTGTAATAATATTTTTTATTTATTTTTTGGTTTTGTTGTCATAGCATCCATATTTTTTGACATAGGAAAAAAAATGAAATGACGTGCATAATGTCCAAATTGCCATCTATCCATGTTTCAAGTTTCATGAAAAAATATTAAGAAGTTATCGCAGGATCCAGAAAAGTGTGACAGGCTGACGGACCGATGGACAGACGGACACACAGAGCGAAAACTATAAGTCCCCTCCGGTGAAACCAATAGGGGACAAAAATCTGTTGATGACAAGAGCCAAGAACAACAGCGTACTGTCGCAGCTCTTCTATGCAAATTTGGTGAGGCAATTTCGAAGAACGAATGGGATGTAGGCCTTACCAATATTGCAGAACACTCAATTGACACTGGAGATGCTAAGCCGATCAAATAGAGGCTACGACGCGTGCCACTCGCATTCGCAGAAGAGGAGAAATCTGCAATAGATGATCTTTTGAAAAAGGGGGTTATACAGAAAAGCACGTCTCCATGGGCCAGCCCAATTGTCTTTGTGAGGAACAAGTCTGGAGCTGTCAGACCCTGTGTAGACTACAGAAAGCTCAATGCGGTGGTCAAACCTGATGGGTTCCCTTTGCCAAGGACTCAAGATTGTCTTGATGCAATTGCAGGCTTTGCTTACTTTAGAAGTTTCGACTTAACAAGCGGGTATTTTCAAATACCTGTGAAAATTGAGGATATCCCGAAGACAGCATTTACCTGCAAGTACCGACTCTATGAAATGACACGTATGCCCTTCGGACTGAACAACAGTGGCAGCACTTTTCAGGGAACGATGGAGCTCGTACTTCAGGGTCTGCAATGTCAAACATGTCTTATATATGTGGATGACATTATTGTCTATACAATTACATTTCAGCAAAACATTGAGAGGGATGTCTTGGAAAGGATAGTAGAGGCCGGCTTGAAACTAAGTCCTGACAAATGTCACCTTCTAAAGACTGAAGTCGCTTTTTTAGGGCACGTGGTCTCCAAGGACGGTGTTCGACCAAACCCAGTGAATGTATCCAAAAAACTATCCTGGCCACAACCTGTTAATCAAAAGCAGGTGAAGCAATTTGTCGCAACAGCATCATATCACCGTCGTTTTGTGAAAAACTTTGCAAAAATTGCCAAACCATTGACAGACCTGACACGTAAAGATGCCATATTTGCATGGACAGAGGCCGGTCAAGAAGCATTTGAGGCACTGAAAGGGCAACTTACAAGTTCCAATGTAATGAGCTACCCTCTTAATGATGGAGGTACCTTCTATCTTGACGTTGACACGTCAGGTGTTGAAATTGGTGCGGTCCGGTCTCAGATGCAAGACAATAAGGAACGGGTGATAGCATATGCCAGCCGTGGTTTGAACATTGAACAAGGCTGACAGAAACTACTTTGTAACCGAGAGAGAGCTTCTTGCCGTTGTGTACCTAGTTCAGTATTTCCGGCAATAATTGATGGGCAGACAATTCATAGTAAGATCAGAATACCAGGCCCATGTGTGGTTGTTTAGTATGAAAGAGCCAAATGAAAAGATAGCCAGATGGATTGAAATATTAGCAGCATTCCATTTTTCAATTGAATACAGACCTGGCAAACATCAGCCACACTGCGACGCCTTGTCAAGGTGTGAAGTAACACGCGACTGTGAAAATACGACAGGAACGATACCAGTGAACCTCTTCCCTGTGGTCAATGCTCGAAGTGTCGGCAAAGAGCAGAATTGATGAAGTCTGAAGATTTTGTGGCCCAGCTTGCTGAAAAGGAAACCGGAAAATTAAGGACCGTTAAAACTAGAAGTACAGTTAAGCCCTGGTTCCAACAATTCACCCCAGAAGAAATGTCCAAAATACAAGACAGGGATCCTGACATCCAAATCATTAAACAAGCACAAATCAAAGGGGAGAGACCAGCAGTTGGTGACATGGCAAGGGAAAGTGCTGCTGCCAGATTTTACTGGACCCTCTGGGAACAACTGTATCTCGAAATTGGGGTGTTATGTAAGCGTTTCAAGAAAGAGAACGGGACAGGGCAATATACTCAAATTATAGTCCCAGTTGAGTTGAAGCAAGAGGTGATGCGGTTGGCACATGACAATGTAGTATCTGGGCACCTCGGAATAAAGAAAACCCTCCAAAAATATTGCACCAGTTCTTCTGGTTTAATCTGAAGGAAGACATGAAATTATACATAAAAGCTTGTGATACCTGTGCATGCGACAAGAAACCACAGAAAAAAGCAAAAGCTCCGATGGGCACCTTTCACCTTCAAAATACTGCTGAATGGGAAAGATGGGTCACAGATGGCTCACCATGAAAAGTTATAGAAATATGAAGGAAATAAGAGGCCAACCTGGTTAATTAAAGCAGCGAACCATTTGGTTTCGCAATGCAACACTCATTCGCAAGCATAACTTAAACACGTAGCTATTTGTTAACGCACACATCATCAAGAACATAGTCATGACGAGATTATAAACTCCGAGCACGCACCAGACCTCATAACATTACCAATTACTCACGCACAAGGCTCCAACAAAAGCTCACATTTCCTTAACTGCTCTCTCACTTTTGATTCTCAACCCCTCACTCTTTTGGCATATATGACGATATGGTCACGTTGATGGTAGTGGCGTGTTGCTTGTGGAGCCAATTCTCAAAACCGGTTACTTCTTGTGTTTTTCCAGGGAACAATGGAGGCTCGTAGGACCAAAAGACTCCAGTTCACCTGCCTGCACTGCGCAAAGAAAGGAAACATACGCGTCCTAGAGATGTATAGAATGGTTGATCACATTTACAAGCACCACGTGGCCCTCGACGATTGCCCATTCTACTGCACGGTGTGCATGTTTAGGTGCACCACAAAGGAAGCTTTACAAAAACACGTGACAAACTACACAAAACACACGGCGCTAGCTGGCAACAACAACGACGAGACTCGTTTCCTCCGCAACAATGCCAATCCAAAGCCTGTAAAAGAAGCAACGAACTTCAGGGAGGCGACACAATATGAGACGGATCATCGAGTGACCATGATCTGCGACTTCTTGACGAGTGATCACGAAGAAGAAGAAAACAACGATGGTCTAGTCACAATAAAAGTCACACCGGAAGTCCTGACCCAGTTATCTTTTCAGAAAAAGGTGCAGGAATATGACCCCTGTAACCCCGGGATGGGCGATCTGATTTCCAGTGGGACACACCGCCAGACGGCAAGCCTACCTGCAGCTGTAGCACAGCCACAACAACTGTTGAGACCATCTGCCATTGCCTTCAACTCACCAGCTGTAACACAACCACCACAACCGTTGAGACCACCCGTCATAATAAACTCTTCAGCCAGCAGCACCAGCTCTGAGACCCTCAACGCCCGTACACCGAAGCCGAACAGCTCCGCAAACGTGTATCAAGCCACATCCACGGCTGAGGTGTTGCACACACATGTAAAGGTGTTGCACACACCTGTTGCTGGGCCGATACTTAGACAGGTTTCGCCAAGATTCCATTTTGCTGACACCCTCTTCCTTGATGACGATGTGAGGCCATCAGAGGCAAACCAGATACTGTCGTTTAACGCCATCGCATCCATCCTTGAGGCCGGATTCGCAAAAGTGGCTGAGACGATCGACCGGAACACCAGGGACATAAGGGATGTTGACCGTGGCTTGACCAGGATGACCTTCACCATGGCCAGGATCGACAGGGCCGTAGGGCGCATCGCCGCCGACTCAAGACCGCGGGGCAGGCCTGAGGAGTCCGCACCGAAGAGACAGCACCTTCTCGAAGACAAAAAAAAACCCATAATGTTAGAAGATAAATTATAATTGTGGGAGATAAATTTTGCCTTATATTATCATCATCAGTTTTATAAATAATAAGTAACCATTAAGAAAAGTCATTTCCATTAGCTTAATTTAAATTATTCATTTTTCACACCTTGTCACATGTATGGGCTTATTTATTCATTATAACCTTATAGTCAGCTATGCTTAAATATCTAAAGTATTCTAAACATTTATCATTTGAAGAACTCCAATTGGTTGGAAATTGTCAAATATATGTATCAAATCTGGTATTATTTTAAAGTTTAAATGTTTGTCGATGTCTAGTCATGTGTATTAGTAAACTTAAATTGTTTGATATCTATGGAATAATGATGTTAACAATTCTTATTGTTTTGACATATTGTATGTCAGATTGTCATAATTTCAAAACTGAGTTGTGATTGTTGCAAAGTTTAAAATGTTTAAGCCTTGCTTATTAAATGTCAGTTCCAGGATAGCATTTCTGAATGCGTCGGTTTTAAGTGTAGTGGTTACTGTAAACTTGCAGTGTTTAGATGATGGAACAGTTAAATTGTTATTTGTTAATAAGATTAGTTAACGACTTTATTGTTACTAAATTGTTGTTTTTTCAAATATTTATAATTCACAAAGTTATTAGAGTTATGACTATAGGAGTTTAGCAATAAACAACGAGGGGGTAATGTTGAGAGTGGGAACTCAAATATGCCGACAATAAAAAACTCAAACAAGCATTATTAAATTTAACATGATCAAAATCACTTACCTTGTATTGACTTGAGTTGAAACTATGTTGTTGAGTCTTTTATATTTACTTCTATTGGTTTGCACTTGCTGAACCACAAGAATAATGTAGTCGTTTCTTAATAGTCACGAAACAACCTTCTTAATGCATATGTTTGCCAGTTATATTTAGGTTTGCCTGCTGTATTTCCACTATCTTATAACTTTAAGCTATGTAATGACTCTTCGTATCCATACATTTTTTCTTGAACTATGTAACGCTCGATTCCAAACTCATGGACGATTCTGTTGTTAAATGTTAGTGTTTTTCAACGCAATGTATACTTATCTACACAACAGCGCAGTAGGGTTCATTTTAAATACTTTGTGATGACGTAATTTGTTAATATTTTCTTAGCGTTATTTCCAACTTTTTCGTGTCAGCCATCTTGTTTTAACTGTCAATATCGGCTAAGTAGCGAAAGTATGTTTTTCTCCCGAAAACGAGTTGAGGTTCGTCTTCAAAACCCTTAATTAACTTATCATGTGTAATTTGAACCCATGTTTTTGTAAACATGTTGTTTTTACGAGAAAATAATACATTGGCCTTTGAAATGCTATTGTAAACGACGCGCACCTAACTGCCACAGTAGTATCGATTTGCTTCGTCATGCCACAAGGGCTGTGGCGTTCTACAAAAATTGCGGTGCCACATTGGGGTGTATGGTATGTGGCATGCCACAATGTGGCACCGTGACGAGTATAAATAGCCCGATCGCGTTCATTCGGGACTCCAACATTTCTAAAAGAGCCTGAATTCCATCTCGTTTTTTTTAGACAAGAACTTCTAAATTAAAACTTAGCAAAAAGTTGCGCGTCTTTCAAACTTATTATTTAATTGGTCACTTATAGATAATAATATAAACAATATTAAGTAAATAATATATTATAATATACTTTAATGAATTAAATATATTTGATCATAATTTTTGTAACGCACTTTGAGCCAGTTAGTCTCTTTTCGATAATAGTACGTTTTGATAAGCTACACTTCACTAAACTGTGTATACGTTTTATTATACTATTATCGCCCTATCTTAACGAGTTTTCTTCACTAAAAATCTTAACTGTTTTCAAACTCTTTGTCGTCTTTAATCATTTAAATTGGAGTCATTAACAACAGCAACCACTCACTCGCTCATAATAACATAAAAACAATTCACAATCACTAGCAAAAAGTACTAACGGATGACGAAGGTCAGTCATCCCTGAAGGCGAAGGCCAAGCCTGACAAAGACCAGTCATCCCTAAAGGCGAAGGTCAAGACTGACTCGCAACATCTTTTGATGTCCAGGAGTGGGATCTGTTTTTAAAACTACGACTGATACAGTGATCCGGACCAAGTCTGGTGCAACAACCATGAATGACGATTGTGATCGTGAAATTGTTTTCAGGACTGCTGGAGACAGAAGGTATTGTGAAGCGGAGACACAACTTTGTAGTGAAAACGTATCGTTTGGAAATGATTGTTCCGAATTGGACATTGTGTCGCAAGCGTCTGGCGATAGTGATCATCCTTCATGAGGAGAGACCAACTGTCCAAGTCAATGTAGCAAAGAGAAAATAAACAGATAGGCGCTTATTATCAAGGACTTGGCCAAAGAGCTTCAGTGCATGCAATCACCAGAAAATGGTGAGAATAACTAACTGCCCCATGGACAACACTCTCTTATGGAAGGTCGCTTCAACACTGTACCTGTCGATGCTGGCATGAGGCGTGACTCCAACCTATCAGCAATGGCACCACCTTTCTATGGGAGGGCTGATGGGCCATATGGAGACAGAAATCAGAATAGATGGGTTCCATATGACCAACGGTGCAACCAAGGTCAAGTACATGGTCGCTGGAATCGCCAAATGCCATGTGGTATAGGTCAATATAAATGGCACGGGTACAGAACAGTGAACCCAGATCATGTGAAGATATCCCCATTCACAGGGAAGGAAGATTGGCAGGTTTGGATTTCGAGGTTTGAGGCAATAGGTATGCGTTACGGATGGGGTGATGACACAAGAATAGACCAGCTATTACCTCGGTTGGAAGGTCAAGCAGCACAATTTGTCTTCACTCAACTCCCTCAAGATGTGATGAACAATTATAATCTGCTGATTGGTGAGCTTAATAGCCGCTTCAGAGTTATCGAAACAGCGAAGTCATTTTCTTCAAAGTTTGCACCCAGGTATCAACGGCAAGGGGAGTCAGTTGAAGAAAATGCTGCCAATCTGCGAGAATTGTATGACAGGGCACATGCACGTCGGGATAAAAATACTAGGGATGAAGATCTTGTGCGAAGATTTTTAGATGGGTTACGTAACGAGGAGGCACGGTTTGAAATTGAATTTCACAAGGATCCATCAACTCTTGACGAGGCCGTGTACTATGCCGTTACATTTATCGAAGTGAGAAAGTCTCAAGACTCAGAACGCCGCGGGATTTTTGTTCGGGTAGTGCGAGCAGATCAGTTCTCTCAACGGGGCTCATCTGAAACACATAGCGAAACAGTAATGAAGGACAAAAGGCACTTCAACAGAGTTGTACAAAATACAAATAAGCATGTTGACCAAACTGAGCTCTTGAATGAAATACTAAAGCGCCTCGATAATTTGGAGCATAAACAACCTGCTTATAATAAGGGGCATCAGCTGAAGAAGGCTGGTGTTGAATGTTTAAGCTGTCACAAGGTTGGACATTTTGCGCGTGATTGTCCAGAGAAGAAGGATGACAACAAAATAGAACAAAAGGCAAGCACTCAAGAAACACACAGGCTTTAAACTTCAAGGGACCAGCCCTGTTGGCCAAGGGGAGGTCCAAATACATGTAGAAGAAGGCCGAACAAAGGAGGTAAAGAAGGAGCAAGGAGCTCCAAGGGAAGCATTGAGAGATTTAAGGCGGTCACTAGCAGATGGAGTATACGTTCATGGAACGGTTAACGGGATGGAGTTGATCTTTACAGCGGATACTGGGGCATCTCGAACTGTAATATCCAGTAAGTCATTTGACAAACTACTTAGTACCATGCAGCCAAAGTTGGTTCGGTTTGCATGTTGAGTAGTTGCAGGAGGTGTTCCTGTGCCTGAGAAGGGAAAGGGGAGTTTTGACATATCACTTGGGCTACACAAACTTATCAAAGAAGTGATTGTGGCAGACATCGAGGATGAATCCCTACTTGGATATGATATACTAATGGGTAGCGGTCAGGGACCGGCTAACATCATTTTAAGCCAAAATAAGATCGTGTTAGATGGTAAGGAGTTCCCGGTTTTTCAAGTGGGTAAAGGAAAATGCTCCAGAAGAGTTTTAGTGGCGGATGATGTGAAAATCCCTGGGTTAACGGAAGCACTGGTAGACGTTTACATAGAGAGAGAAGAATCTGACGATTGCTTAATGGTTGCGGAATACATAGTAGAACCTAGCAGTAACTTTAAGGACAAATATCAGTTGGTCATGGCTTCCACCCTTGTTGATATCAATAAACTGTCGACATGCAAGGGCAGGGTCTTGAACCCGATTGATGTTGTAGTTACCTTGAGGCAGAATACTGATGTCGGTAGAGCGGAGCTGATTGAAAGAATTGTAAGCGTCATCGCTGAAGAAGAACCTGAAAAAGTAAAGCAAAAACATGGTAAATTGAGAAAAGTTTCTGAAGTTAGCAGCACGCAAACAAAACTGCATCAGTTTATGGATCAACCAATACCGGAACACCTAAAAGAGCTTTATGAACAAGGCTATTGTCAAGCAATATGGTCCTCTACCGGCTTCACCATTGTCAGAAATTCCACCATTGTCAGAATATTTTTTGGGGGTTTTGTTGTCATAGCATCCAGAATTTTTGACATAGGAACAAAATGAAATGACGTGCATAATGTCCAAATTGCCATCTGTCCATGTTTCAAGTTTCATGAAAAAATATTAAGAACTTAGAAAGTTATCGCAGGATCCAGAAAAGTGTGACAGACTGACGGATCGACGGACAGACGGACACACAGAGCGAAAACCATAAGTCCCCTCCGGTGAAACCAATAGGGGACAAAAATCTGTTGATGGCAAGAGCCAAGAACAACAGCGTACTGTCGCAGCTCTTCTATGCAAATTTGGTGAGGCATTTTCGAAGAACGAATGTGATGTAGGCCTTACCAATGTTGCAAAACACTCAATTGACACTGGAGATGCTAAGCCGATCAAATAGAGGCTACGACGCGTGCCACTCGCATTCGCAGAAGAGGAGAAATCTGCAATAGATGATCTTTTGAAAAAGGGGGTTATACAGAAAAGCACGTCTCCATGGGCCAGCCCAATTGTCTTTGTGAGCAAAAAAGTCTGGAGCTGTCAGACCCTGTGAAGACTACAGAAAGCTCAATGCGGTGGTCAAAACTGATGGGTTCCCTTTGCCAAGGACTCAAGATTGTCTTGATGCAATTGCAGGCTCTGCTTACTTTAGCAGTTTCGACCTAACAAGCGGGTATTTTCAAATACCTGTGAAAAGTGAGGATATCCCGAAGACAGCATCTACCTGCAAGTACGGACTCTATGAAATGACGCGTATGCTCTTCGGACTGAACAACAGTGGCAGCACTTTTCAGCGAACGATGGAGCTCGTACTTCAGGGTCTGCAATGGCAAACATGTCTTATATATGTGGATGACATTATTGTCTATACAATTACATTTCAGCAAAACATTGAGAGGGTTTATGATGACTTGGAAAGGATAGTAGAGAACGGCTTGAAACTAAGTCCTGACAATGTCACCTTCTAAAGACTGAAGTCGTTTTCTTAGGGCACGTGGTCTCCAAGAACGGTGTTCGGCCAAACCCAGTGAATGTATCCAAAATACTATCCTGGCCACAGCCTGTTAATCAAAAGCAGGTGAAGCAATTTGTCGCAACAGCATCATATTACCGTCGTTTTGTGAAAAACTTTGCAAAAATTGCCAAACCATTGACAGACCTGACACGTAAAGATGTCATATTTGCATGGACAGAGGCTAGTCAACAAGCATTTGAGGCACTGAAAGGGCAACTTACAAGTTCCAATGTAATGAGCTACCCTCTTAAAGATGGAGGTACCTTCTATCTTGACGTTGACGCGTCAGGTGTTCGAATTGGCGCGGTTCGGTCTCAGATGCAAGACAATAAGAAACGGGTGATTGCATATGCCAGCCGTGGTTTGAACAAGGCTGAAAGAAACTACTGTGTAACCGAGAGAGAGCTTCTTGCCGTTGAGTACTTTGTTCAGTATTTCCGGCAATATTTGATGGGCAGACAATTCATAGTAAGATCAGAATACCAGGCTCAAGTGTGGTTGTTTAGTATGAAAGAGCCAAATGGAAAGATAGCCAGATGGATTGAAATATAAGCAGCATTCCATTTTTCAATTTAAAATAGACCTGGCAAACATCAGCCACGCTGCGACACTTTGTCAAGGTGTGAAGTACCAAGCGACTGTGAATGTGACAGGAAAGATACCAGCGAACCTCTACCCTGTGGTCCATGCTCGAAGTGTCGGCGAAGAGCAGAATTGATGAAGTCTGAAGATTTTGTGGCCTAGCTTGCTGAAAAGGAAACCGGAAAATTAAGGACCTTTGACACTAGAAGTACAGTTAAGGCCTGGTTCTAACAATTTACCCCAGAAGAAATGTCCAAAATACAAAGACAGGGATCCTGACATCCAAATCCTTAAACAAGCACAAATCAAAGGGGAGAGACCAGCAGTTGGTGACATGGCAAGGGAAAGTGCTGCTGCCAGATTTTACTGGACCCTCTGGGAACAACTGTATCTCGAAAATGGGGTGCTATGTAAGCGTTTCAAGAAAAAGAACGGGACAAGGCAATATACTCAAATTATAGTCCCAGTTGAGTTGAAGCAAGAGTTGATGCGGTTGGCACATGACAATGTAGTATCTGGGCACCTCGGAATAAAGAAAACCCTCTAAAAATATTGCACCAGTTCTTCTGGTTTAATCTGAAGGAAGACGTGAAATTATACATAAAAGCTTGTGATACCTGTGCATGCGACAAAAAACCACAGAAGAAAGCAAAAGCTCCGATGGGCACCTGTCACCAACAAAATACTGCTGAATGGGAAAGGTGGGTCACAGATGGTTCACCATGACAAGTTAAAGAAATATGAAGGAAATAAGAGGCCAGCCTGGTTGATTAAAGCAGCAAACAATTTGGTTTCGCAAAGCAACACTCATTCACAAGCATATATTTAACATGTAGCTATTTGTTTACGCACACATCATCAAGAACATAGACATGACGAGATTATTTACTCCGAGCACGCACCAGACCTCATCACATTACCAATTCCTCACGCACAAGGCTACAACAAAAGCTAACATTTCCTTAACTGCTCTCTCACTTTTGATTCTCAACCCCTCACTCTTTTGGCATATATGACGATATGGTCACGTTGATGGTAGTGGCTTGACCAGGATGACCTCGACCATGGACAGGATCGAAAGGGCCGTAGGGCGCATCGCCGCCGACTCAAGACCGCGGGGCAGGCCTGAGGAGTCCGCACCGAAGAGACAGCACCTTCTCGAAGACAAAGAAAACAATCATGTTAGAAGATAAATTATAATTGTAGGAGATAAATTTTGCCTTATATTATCATCATCAGTTTTATAAATAATAAGTAACCATTAAGAATAGTCATTTCCATAAGATTAATTAAAATTATTCATTTTTCACACCTTGTCACATGTATGGGCTTATTTATTCATTATAACCTTATAGTCAGCTATGCTTAAACATCTAAAGTATTCTAAACATTTAACATTTTAAGAACTACAATAGGTTGGAAAATGTCAAATATATGTATCAAATCTGATATTATTTTAAAGTTTAAATGTTTGTCGATGTCTAGTCGTGTGTATAAGTAACTAAAATTGTTTGATATCTATGGAATAATGATGTTCACAATTCTTATTGTTTTAAAAAATTGTATGTCAGATTGTAATAATTTCAAAACTGAGTTGTGATTGTTGCAAAGTTTAAAATGTTTAAGCCTTGTTTATTTAAATTTCAGTTCCAGGATAGCATTTCTGAATGCGTCGGTTTTAAGTGTAGTGCTTACTGTAAAATTGCAGTGTTTAGATGAGGACACTGTAAAATTGTTATTTGTTAATAAGATTAGTTAACGATTTTATTGTTACTAAATTGTTTTTTTTTCCAAATATTTATGATTCACAAAGTTGTTAGAGTTATGACTATCGGAGTTTAGCCATAAACAACGAGGGGGTAATGTTGAGAGTGGGAACTCAAATATGCCGACAGTAAAAAACTCAAACAAGCATTATTAAATTGAACATGATCAAAATCACTTACCTTGTATTGACTTGAGTTGAAACTATGTTGTTGAGTCTTTTATATTTACTTCTATTGGTTTGCACTGGCTGAACCACAAGAATAATGTAGTCGTTTCTTTATAGTCACGAAACAACCTTATTAATGCATATGTTTGCCAGTTATATTTAGGTTTGCCTTCTGTATTTCCACTATCATATAACTTTAAGCTATGTTATGAATCTTCGTATCCATACATTTTTTCTTGAACTATGTTACGCTCGATTCCAAACTCATGGACGATTCTGTTGTTAAATGTTAGTGTTTTTCAACGCAATGTATACTTATCTACACAACAGCGCAGTAGGTTCATTTTAAATACTTTGTGATGATGTAATTTGTTCATATTTTCTTAGCGTTATTTCCAACTTTTTCGTGTCAGCCATCTTGTTTTAACTGTCAATATCGGCTAAGTAGCGAAAGTATGTTTTTCTCCCGAAAACGAGTTGAGGTTCGTCTTCAAAACCCTTAATTAACTTATCATGTGTAATTTAAACCCATGTTTTTGTAAACATGTTGTTTTTACGAGAAAATAATACATTGGCCTTTGAAATGCTATTGTAAACGACGCGCACCTAACTGCCACAGTAGTATCGATTTGCTTCGTCATGCCACAAGGGCTGTGGCGTTCTACAAAAATTGTGGTGCCACATTGGGGTGTATGGCATGTGGCATGCCACAATGTGGCACCGTGACGAGTATAAATAGCCCGAGCGCGTTCATTCGGGACTCCAACATTTCTAAAAGAGCCTGAACTCCATCTCGTTTTTTTTAGACAAGAACTTCTAAATTAAAACTTGGCAAAAAGGTGCGCGTCTTTCAAACTTATTATTTAATTGGTAACTTATAGATAATAATATAAACAATATTAAGTAAAGAATATATTATAATATACTTTAATGAATTAAATATATTTGATCATCATTTTTGTAACGCACTTTGAGCCAGTTAGTCTCTTTTCGATAATAGTACGTTTTGATAGGCTACACTTCACTAAACTGTGTATACGTTTTATTATACTATTATCGCCATATCTTAACGAGTTTTCTTCACTAAAAATCATTACTATTTTCAAACTCTTTGTCGTCTTAATCCTTTAAGTTAAAGTCATTAACAACAGCAATCACTCACTCGCTCATAATAACATAAAAACAATTCACAATCACTAGCAAAAAGTACAAAAGGATGACGAAGGTCAGTCACCCCTGAAGGCGAAGGCCAAGCCTGACAAAGACCAGTCATCCCTAAAGGCGAAGGTCAAGGCTGACTCGCAACAATATATCTAAACCTTTTTCTTTACTTTGACCCAGTGCAATAGTTTTTCCCTACGTGACCCAGTTTTAAATTAATCCGAGACATCTTCTGGACAAATGGTATAACAGAGTGAATTTTTGATTATAACTGTGGTCTCTAGTGCCCGCTAATTTTAACATTGTATTGTATTAATGACCCAGTTTTACATTTCGCAATCTAATTCCTGGTATACAACAACACATGTTAGGCATGTTGAAACTTAAAATTATTTGTATCCAATAACAATAAGTTTGGCGTTTTGAGATCATATGCGTGGAATATCAAATAATTAGCATGATATTTCGCTATGAAATCCTTAAATATCTAAAAGCAGTTTGATGTTTCGAAATCTGAAGGGTGGTATCCAATTACATTATATTGATATTACCGTTATTACGTACACTGATGTTTATATCATGTAAAAAAGATTGATACTTTGTACTCTGATTTGAGGTATCAAATAAAAACAGTTTGATGTTTCATATTTCTTATGCATGGTTCCAAAACGAACAAAGCACTTTTTTAATAATTCACGAATTTATACCTGTTATTCAATTATAATAATTTTGTATTTCACGTTTGGGACATGGTATTCAATAACAATAGTATTAAATAACGAATTCTGTTGCATGGGATCCAATTAGAATTGTTGATATTTTTCAATTTGATGCGTTTGAGCTAATAAAGATGGGCTAAAATTGTGCAATCTAATTCATGCGATACTATACAAATATTATTTGAAAGGTCAACATCAAATTTGAACTATTGAACTCACCCTTTGTACGGCGTCCGGCGTCGCTCGGTATGCGCCGTACGGCGTACGGCGTTAACGTATAAGCTCGGTATCACTAGAGGTCACCTTTTTTATGCGATCTTGACAAACATGGTCAGAAAGTTCATACGGACAATACTTACGTCGAGTTCAAATCTGGATCATGTGCGTCCAAAACCTATTCAAATCATAGACATCTCACACGTATGACTAAATCTTGATTAATCTTTGTCAGAATATTATACCACTAAAGATGCCTTGCGTATGATTCAATCTTGATAAACCTTGGTAAGAATTGTTATCTTGACATTTTCTAAGTTGAATTTAAATCTGGATCACGAACGTCCAAAAATCTAAGTCACCAGGTAAAACCCTTTTTCCCCACTTACGGCCACAATTATGACTTAGTCTTGATGAAAATTAGTCATAATGTTTATCTTGACAATATCGAAGCCGAGTGGGAATCTATGTGCAGATCTGATTGTTGTACGTTAACAAGTGTAGCAGTATATTGTCGGACAAGTTTGTGTCCACAGACAGCCACAACTACAGATATCCATTGTGAATAAAGTAGACATCAACTTGTTTGTGGGCGGTGGAGGTAAAAACTTGTATTATACATTTTTACATTGAATCTGAAATACAAATAGTTAAGAAGAGAAATAAGCTTCCTAGCACAATGCGCTCGAATACATGTATTACCAAATAGTCCGATCTATAAATCTCACCCAGTTTTCTGCGTTACTGTAAGCATCTGTAAAATGTTTTGATTAAGGCAAACGTGCAATATCCCCACAACAAGGCAAACGTGCAATATCCCCACAAAATTGTTTCCTCTGCATGTAATCAATTGAAACTTAAAAGATGTGTTCGGATTCGCTGTGTGGGGTCACAATGGGGGGAATCACGTGGTCAGAATTGAGAAAACATGGCCGCCGATGCCTCGTTTAGATTGAAAAATTGACTGTTCAAACAGATACATCTTCCTTATTACTTACTTGTTTTTAATCGGATAACGCCTATTTTTTATAGGGCCATCCGGAAGCGGTTTCATAGAGTATCAACCGTTTCCCTCTGGTTGGCCGGAGTGTGGAGATTACTCATGGACTATTTTGCGATTTCTTGAACCGTCAATTGCTGTACACGGACTTACAATAATATCACTGTTTTCACAATAATTAGCACTGTTTAAGTACCAGTTGTGCATGTGGACGCATTGTAACTTACAAAAAATGGATACATCGATTGCTAATGGCGTTATTTTCAAGGTAAAGCTGAGTTTCGATTGGTTTTAACGATTGCTGTTGAGCACGCACATGGCTGTTATACACGGACAACTTCTAGAACAACTGTTGTTGAACACGCAAATGTCAAGGAATACCGTTTTCTCCGCCGAATACGTCTAAAACAACGTCGCATGGGCATGTTCTGGTACATGTAGCGATACATATCTTACATGAAGGCACTGAAAATGTTAATTCGTATACGAAATTGGCTATCTGGATCATCAAAATTTCATTTCAATTGGAATTTTATTGCTAGCCTCTTTCGGCGTAGTTACTTTTTGTTATGGGTTGCGGGTATTTGAAAATGTTTTTTTTTTGTCCACATGTATGTACATTAAAGACACGATATCTCGAAGATGTTCGTTTTTTTTAAAAATGTAGTCTGAAACAAGAAGAATTGCATTGGTTTCTAGTAATGTATTGTCAACTCTTGATATATCGAAATCGAATATACATATTGAAATCTATGTCAGTTGCATTAGTATAGCAACCAGATTAGGGACAGGGTAAATGAGAATATAAATTGACTTGGGCCTTAAGGTATTTACTGCATATCATTCCAGATTATGGCAGATGCCAATTATATCTGCCGGACTTGCGGCAAAGCGTTCTCCTCTAGGTCCGGAATAAACAACCATGAGAGGAGACATGAAGGAAAAGTGCCATACAAATGCTGTGGCAGAACGTTCTTCAGTCGGCCAATTTAACACGGCACAGGTAAGATTGGTTGATAAATGGCGGTTTTATTTGTAACGTGTCTTAAACACAAGAACTCGGTAAATCTTTTGGTAGTAAAAGTTGTTGTTTTGGCTCATGATATCAAGTATGGCTTCAAACACGGTTAGGGAAATTAAGCTAAATTATCTATCTTCAAGAAGTGATAGGTCAAAAACGAATGCGACAAGACTTAAAACAAATGTCTGCAGCAAAAAATTAAACTTTGTTCTTTAAGAAAATGAAACTTTTATTTGCATATATATATATATATATAAATATATATATATATATATAGTGGAGCTATCCTCCTCACCTCGGCGTCGGCGTGAGCGTTGGACAGTTAAAGTTTGCGTACCATCTCAAATATTTTCAATGTCCCTTGACATATTGCTTTTATATTATGCATACATGACCCAAACCAATAAACAAGCGCAGACAACTGTATCAAGCATTTTGTAAGAATTATGACCTTTTTTCACTTAAAATATGCATACTATTGTTAAATCTCTGTTAAAGTTTGCGTACCACCTAAAATATTTTCTATGTCCTTTGACATATTGCTTTCGTATTTTGCATACTTCTTTACCAGCATGACTCCAATCTATAAACAAGAGCAGAAAACTGTCTCAAATATTTTGTAATATAAAGAAGTGAAACTCCAGCTGCTGGAGCAGTATTGAATTTTCATTAAAAACAATTAGTTGGTCCTTTATTTAAGGCAAGTGACCGATTGCCCAAACAGTATAAAACAGCACAATACAAACCAACATAAACACAAAATATGAATAAAGCTGGGGTCACCGCCTTGGTACGGTCAATGCAAAGCATTGGGGGTTTAAACCTGGTTATAGAGCGCTCAACCTCACACTTGGCCCAATAATATTCATAATACATTTAAGTGTAAATAAAATTTAACGTCATAGCATTGTAACTCAAATTAAACAATAATAAAAGGGAATTAAAACGCATTCAATTTAATTACTATTTAATTACTCAATTGCATTGAAGATACACGAGTAACAGAGTTACAACTTTTTGACGAACGATCAAATAAAACTATTAACAATTGTCAACTACATTCCTTCTTTATAGAAAAAGATTTGAGAATATAGTATCATGGAGTTAATATCTCAGATAATCATCGCGCAAATACAGGAAGAAGCAGCAATAATGGGTGTAAAAATTCCATATTACATAGCTTGGTTGTTTATGTGACTGCTAAAAAATTAAAAATAATTAAATCAAACAAGAAACGCCTATCAGAGAGAAAATATAAATAAAATGGAACGTTATAAACCCAATGACCTATGCATGTAGATTACAACTGGGAAAGTCGTTCGTATGACGTCACAAAAATCCATAATGACATAATGACGTGAACAAATTCCAGGGGCAGTACTAAATAAAAAATATTAATGGGGCTGTGCTACTTATAAAACAAGTTTAGGTGATTTAATACTAAGAAGCAAATGAATAAAAATGGTAATTCCATTAAAGCGACATTAATGGAATCAAACAGTATATAGGTGTTTTGACAACTGAAGACAGAAATGATTTGATGTACGATTTGAGTCCAAATGTAGTTTTCATGCAGATTTATTCATACGACACAATGACACAATTTTATTCAACAGTGAAAAATGCCTATAATGTAGTTTTCATGCAGATTTGTTCATACGACACAATGACACAATTTTATTCAACAGTGAAAAATGCCTATAATATCACTAATGATTCCAAACTTTACGGGAAGAAAGATATAGTGAATCGAAAACCATCAAACACGTGTTTTTAAGTACATAAGCATCGTATCCTTTTGATAAAAACAAGTTAATTAAATTGAAAAGTTTAATATGAACATTTGGTTTAACATATTTTAATTTGCGGACACGGTTCAAAACATCGCCGTAAAATAATGGATGGGAGATTCCATTATTTAAATGCCATTTTAAAGAAACATTATATTTTGAAATTAAATCACCATACTTAGAGTAAAATCTAGCAAATTTATTTCTAAGGTTATGATACAAAAAGCCTTGTTTAAGCAATTTTTTAGTTAATATTAGATTACGATCATTAAAATCTTTAATACACGAACATGCTCTGGCATAACGTACCAACTGCGAAATGTAAATACCATAGGAAGGTCCTTTAGGGATGTTGCCATCTAGAAACGGAAAATTCACAATTTCAAAGTTAAAATCGTCCCGTTTGTCGTATAAACTAGTTTTGATCAAATTATTATTATTAGTTAAATGTAAGTCTAAATACGCAGCGTCTGTATTGGATATACACGATCTATTTAAGACTAGTACTTTTGGGTAGATTTTGTGAATATATTGTTCAAATAATGGATTATCTAAATTAAGTATGTCATCAATGTACCTACTAGTAAGGTTAAGACAATTAATAAAATCTACTTGCTTAGTTTTAGATAATTCTAACATAAAGTCGCTTTCATAACAATATAAAAAAAGGTCAGCTATAAGTGGCGCACAATTAGTATCCATAGGAACGCCAATTATTTGTTTAAATATTTTACCATTAAATTCAACAAACAAGTTATCCAAAAGAAAAGTAAGTGCTGCACAAAAGTCAAGACCATTCCAAATGATGTAATTATCTAATATGTGATTAGTTAAAAAAGCTGTTTTAGCGTTTAAAGCTAGATACAAACACTTCTCTCTAGCAAAGGTTTTTTTAATCAAAGAAACAAGTTTGGATTTTATTAAAGCGCGAGGAAGCGTTGTATATAGTGTAGAAAAATCATAAGTACTTACCTGTGACACCTTATATTTTTTAGTTTCAATTTTATCAATTACTTCCAAGGTGTTTTTTATTGACCAAAATAGGTTAATATTACTATTTTCATAAACTTTATTACAAAATTTAGCTATGTGATATCTAATAGCACTCAATGCAGATGTAAGATACGCTGATAATTGTTTGGTAGTACAAGACACTGAATTAGCGATAAAACGACTTTTATATTGCGTCTTATGTAATTTAGGAATCCAGTAAAGTGATGGCAATTTCTTGTCAGTAATATTGACTATTACATTTAACTTTATGCATTGGGCAATATGGTCGGTAATAATTTCATTAGGTTGCTTATTGTACTCACAATATGATGTAGTTTGTGAAAGTTCTTGTGAAATAGTTTGAACATAAAACACTCGTCATATTATTATAACATTATTAGCAGCCTTATCAGCAGGAACTAAGACGAATTTAGATGTTAAGTCTTCAAGAAATTTACAGAGATTTTGTTTATTAAATTTAGGTGAATGTGGTAGGGCCAAAGGATGTGTATCATAAAAACATATTTTATTCATGGCCATACTAAATATTTTTGTTTTCTAATCATTGAGTGCAGTAATTTCAGCATTTTCCTTCCTGCACCATTTAGTGCAATAATCATGTAAGGATGTTACGATATTCTTAATGCAGTCATCAAAATCAACAGGAATAGGCAGTCTGTACTTAGGGCCTCTGCGTAGCAAATTTCTAAGGTTTTTATTTTGAATGAAATTAAGGTCCCCAGTAATAACATGTCCAACTGGACCATATATATATTTAGAGCTAGTACAGTCACATAATGTAGGATAATTTCTTATTACATTTATATCTGTGGAAATAGAATTATAATTAAAAACGATACTTCTTACAGGTTTACTATATTTGTAGCAAATAAGTGGTGATTCAGTATTGCGGAAATAAGGGGGAATCAACCGACGTACATTTTTATCATTGAATATTTTAGGAAGGTCAATTAAATCAAGACCTTTGTTACAAAACTCAATTTTGATACGATTTCTAGTTTTGTTAAGTACATTTTCAATAAAAGGTTTAAGATAGTAGTCAGTGAAAGATTCAATAATACAAGCACATTCATATAGAGGGTCAGATTGAAGTAAAATAAGTTTACATTCCTTATCAATATGCGCCAACGAAGAAACAGAAAGAGAGCAAAGTGCACTTAGTAATTTATGTTTACCCCCATTTTGTAATAATGTGTAGCAATCATTTAAAGAAAGCAGACGTTTAAATTTACGCCTTAAGTTACCATTTTTCCTTATGCCATGGGAACGTTTATTTCCCGTCTGCCCAACGTATTGCGCACCACACCAGGGTACATTTCAAGTAATAACATAAACCACATGCATAGAACTTCATGAGACATCGGATTTAATATTAACTGAAAATTTGCGGTTATTAACCGATGAAAGAATAAAAGAGGACATATTTAAAAACTTGCAACATAAACACTTCCTGGAGTTGCACTCATTTATTGTAGGATACCGATTACACGGAGCTAACTTACGCTGCGAACTAGAACCCAGCCGCATTGTACCTCCAATGAAAGATGTTCGAAGTAAACTTAATTTGACTGTAGGTTTAGAAAAAATAATTGTCTATAATTTAACGGCAAATGAATACTACGTGTAATCGGAATTCTCAATGGTGAGAGAATAACGTTTGGTTTTTTTTGTAATCAATCTGTCCATAGGTTATTTATTTGGCGAAACCACCAATCTTATAATCACATTAATACACATTGCCAAGTCAACATACATAAAAGAGTAAGAGGCAGCTTGTCAGATAATGGTCTGTAAAAATTCAGTATAACCTGCAGAACTCTAAATTGATGAACATACACGTTTACTTTATAAGTACAGAGAATGTATAAGAATCTAAGTATAAGAAAGGTCTTAAACAAGGTTTCTTAAAAAATAATAAAAACACAATACCGCCACCAGCCTCTGAAGGCTGAAAATATAAAAACATCGAAGATATGTACGGGGATACACGCTACTGCATCCACGCAGCACACATCAAACTGTTGTGCAATGCAATATAAAGAAGTGAAACTCCAGCTGCTGGAGCAGTATTGAATTTTCATTAAAAACAATTAGTTGGTCCTTTATTTAAGGCAAGTGACCGATTGCCCAAACAGTACAAAACAGCACAATACAAACCAACATAAACACAAAATATGAATAAAGCTGGGGTCACCGCCTTGGAACGGTCAATGCAAAGCATTTGGAGTTTAAACCTGGTTATAGAGCGCTCAACCTCACACTTGGCCCAGCAATATTTATAATACATTTAAGTGTAAATAAAATTTAACGTCATAGCATTGTAACTCAAATTAAACAATAATAAAAGGGAATTAAAACGCATTCAATTTAATTACTATTTAATTACTCAATTGCATTGAAGATACAAGAGTAACAGAGTTACAACTTTTTGGCGAACGATCAAATGAAACTATTAACAATTGTCAACTACATTCCTTCTTTATAGAAAAAGATTTGAGAATATAGTATCATGGAGTTAATATCTCAGATAATCATCGCGCAAATACAGGAAGAAGCAGCAATAATGGGTGTAAAAATTCCATATTACATAGCTTGGTTGTTTATGTGACTGCTAAAAAAAATAAAAATAATTAAATCAAACAAGAAACGCCTATCAGAGAGGAAATATAAATAAAATGGAACGTTATAAACCCAATGACCTATGCATGTAGATTACAACTGGGAAAGTCGGTCGTATGACGTCACAAAAATCCATAATGACATAATGACGTGAACAAATTCCAGGGGCAGTACTAAATAAAAATATTAATGGGGCTGTGCTACTTATAAAACAAGTTAAGGTGATTAAATATTAAGAAGCAAATGAATAAAAATGGTAATTCCATTAAAGCGACATTAATGGAATCAAACAGTATATAGGTGTTTTGACAACTGAAGACAGAAATGATTTGATGTACGATTTGAGTCCAAATGAAGTTTTCATGCAGATTTGTTCATACGACACAATGACACAATTTTATTCAACAGTGAAAAATGCCTATAATGTAGTTTTCATGCAGATTTGTTCATACGACACAATGACACAATTTTATTCAACAGTGAAAAATGCCTATAATATCACTAATGATTCCAAATTTTAAGGGAAGAAAGATATAGTGAATCGAAAACCATCAAACACGTGTTTTTAAGTACATAAGCATCGTATTCTTTTTTTATAAAAACCTGTTAATTAAATTGAAAAGTTAAATATGAACAATTGGTTTAACATATTTTAATTTGCGGACACGGTTCAAAACATCTCCGTAAAATGATGGATGGGAGATTCCATTAAAATGCCATTTTAAAGAAACATTATATTTTGAAATTAGATCACCATACTTAGAGTAAAATCTAGCAAATTTATTTCTAAGGTTATGATACAAAAAGCCTTGTTTAAGCAATTTTTAGTTAATATAAGATTACGATCATTAAAATCTTTAATACACGAACATGCTCTGGCATAACGTACCAACTGCGAAATGTAAATACCATAGGAAGACCAGTCCAAATGATGTAATTATCTAATATCTGATTAGTAAAAAAAGCTGTTTTAGTGTTTAAAGCTAGATACAAACACTTCTCTCTAGCAAAAGTTTTTTCAATCAAAGAAACAAGTTTGGATTTTATTAAAGCATTATGGCCTTTTTTTCACTTAGAAAATAGAAAATTCGGTTAAGTTTTGTGTCTAGCTCCACTTTATTCCTAAAGTATCAAAGCCATTACTTTCATACTGGCAACACTTACTTACTATAATAAGGGGACTGTTCACACTCATTTGATGAGACTTTAACTGTTTGTTGTTTTATTCTATTGACTAAGGTGCTCCAGTCATGGTGAGGAAAAAAGCTACAGGTGTGAAACTTGCCAACAGAGTTTCGCCATAAAAGCCGACCTCAGGTGACATGAATCCCGTCATCATAGGGAAAAGCCAAGATTTGCATGCAGTATATGCGATTTTGAAAGTAACTATAAGCATGTGCTGGATAACCACATCCTTGTGCATGAAGCAAGTAAACAAAACATTTGTAGTTGTGGAAAGGCATATAAACACTAATGCAGTCTTCTCAGGCAAAAGGAAAATGTACTAATAAATAATGGTCTTTAACTCATACATTTACATTTTGTCTACATAAGGCACAAATAATAGATTATTTGTTTCCTGTAACATATCATATTTTTAGAGACACCAATAATTGACTTGTGTTTAATGTTATTCAATCTGGTTTTGATGCATGGACTAAGTTGAACGCTTAGGGCGATCTAGGCCCTCTTTTTTCTTTTAAGAATACTTGCCAAATGCAAGCTAGGATACAAGAAACAAACTCTTTTTTATTATGCCTTATGTAGAACTTTTTTTCTCTCTTTAGATTTGAATCCGTACTATTAAAATGCAAAGGATGCTGCAATAGTAGAATAGTTTTTATTTTTATTAATCAATATGATAAACCTACAAGCTGTTAATGATATTGTGATTATTGTCTGTGATTATTTTTGCGATACAAGTATTTCATTCAATCTTTTGCCCATTGAAGTTTTATTGTTTGTTTAATAAAGAAATATTTTGTTCAATCAACAAAGGATGCTGCACTTGTTGAATAATTTTTATTTTTATTAATCATTAGGATAAACCTACAAGCTGTTAATGATATTGTGATTATTGTCTGTGATTATTTTTGTGATATAAGTATTTCAACCAATCTTTTGCCTATTGAAGTTGTATTGTTTGTATAATAAAGAACTATTTTGTACAATCAGCAAATGATGCTGCAATTGTAGAATAGTTTTTATTAGTATTACGCAGTAGGATAAACCTACAAGCTGTTAATTATATTGTGATTATTGTCTGTGATTATTTTTGTGATATAAGTATTTCAACCAATCTTTTGCCAATTGAAGTTGTATTGTTTGTATAATAAAGAAATATTTTGTACAATCAATAAAGGATGCTGCAATTGTTGAATAATTTTTATTTTTATTAATCATTAGGATAAACCTACAAGCTGTTAATGATATTGTGATTATTGTCTGTGATTATTTTTGTGATATAAGTATTTCAACCAATCTTTTGCCTATTGAAGTTGTATTGTTTGTATAATAAAGAACTATTTTGTACAATCAGCAAATGATGCTGCAATTGTAGAATAGTTTTTATTAGTATTACGCAGTAGGATAAACCTACAAGCTGTTAATTATATTGTGATTATTGTCTGTGATTATTTTTGTGATATAAGTATTTCAACCAATCTTTTGCCAATTGAAGTTGTATTGTTTGTATAATAAAGAAATATTTTGTACAATCAATAAAGGATGCTGCAATTGTAGAATAGTTTTTATTTTTATTAATCAGTAGGATAAACCTACAAGCTGTTAATGATATTGTGATAATTTTCTGTGATTATTTTTGTGATATAAGTATTTCAACCAATTTTTCGCCAATGGAAGTTTTATTGTTTTTATAATAAAGAAATATTTTGTACATTCAGCATAGTATTGTTAGTAGATTATCTCCTAAGAATTAATGAATAAATGAGTCATGTTCTGTAAAAAATGGGCATAATGCATGTGCTTAAAGTGTCGTCCCAGATTAGCCTGTGCAGTCCGCACAGGCTAATCAGGGACGACACTTTCCGCCTAAACAGGAAGAGACTTCATTAAAACGAAAAATGTCATTTAAGCAAAAACGGTCGTCCCTCATTGGCCTGTGTGGATTGCACAGGCTAATCTGATACGACACTTTACGCACATGCATCATGCCCAGTTTTCTCAGAACACGACACAAGTAATAAACCATTTTTGCCGTCACAAAGGAAATATTTATTCTTGGCGCATTATCAGTGTGCCCAATTCATTACAAACAAACGCTGACCTAGAGTGGTTCAGATTGGCTACTCTAGATTGGTGTATGTTTGTTTCAATAAAGAAAATTCACTTATATATGTACTTTGGGTTTGAAAAAAAAAGCTAAAAAAAAAAATAACAAAATAAAAATGTCATGTAAACCCCAGCTAAAGCAAACCCCCAGCTGTTGTCAAAATATATCCTAAAGCAATGCCCAGGTCTAAGGGCTATTTTCAGTGCATAAATATAAACGCATGCACTTAACTCATTCAGTCCTGGTGACTATCTGAGTTGTCCTTTGCAACAAAAATATATCTTCATGAGACAGCTCCTGTAGAAGCTGACTAACCAGATAATGTTTTGCCGACGCGTAACCTAACAAAATATTTTTTTTTCCAGAAAAACATACCACTTAAATATTTTTGACATTTCAGATAGTTAATATTTATAAGGTATAAACATTTTCTATGAATATTCTATGGATGAGTTTATATAATCTTACAGCATGTTATATGCATAGCCAAAAGTTTATGCATATTTTAAATACAAGTAATTGAACAATATGTCAAAAGGCTATCACATTAATTCAAAATAACATTCAATTCCCCAAAACCGTCATCTCGGTAATTAATGAACGTTGATCCGAAAACATGCCTGTGTTGCAATGCTGGTTTCATATTGGTTCATCGTCTAAACACCATCATGAAATAACAAAGCTGGAACTGTACTAGTTTTACTCTTCAGCACGTCCAAAAGACGCTTTGTATAGGACTTAATCAACGACAACAGTTTTCATGTCCCACGAGTCAAATGGGTAATATACTGCAATTGAATCTTCACTTTATAATATTGTCTTAGTAGTGATGATGCTTATCGGGGATTAATACCGAGACTGCTTTTGCTGCCCTGGATCTGCCTTGAACATGTATTTTCATTCAGCATTTTCACATTCACTGGGCCGCGGAGTTAGTTTGCCTCTTTGATAAGACTTTGATACTTAATGCTGTAAATGCTTTTGTCTTTATAAAAAGTGTAAAATGCAGTTCCTAAACTTTATAACCATATCCGTAAATAAAAGGAAGGGACTCAAGTTTATATTGACAGTGTTCGCAATTACGAATTAGGGACCCTATCTGCAATGTCTATGCCAATTCTCTGTGACGGTAGCAGTTTCGACTGGTTTGTCCGAGCTCCCTCCCATCTAACGCCAAATGATCCTTTTTGAAGAGAATTTCTGTCCGTTGACACTGTAGCCATCTTCTTTCTGCCTCGAAGACGACCACGTTCCTCACTGTCAAACGCATGGTCTCTTACAATGAATTAAGAAACGATATCCGGACCACCCGTTTGAAACTAAATAAATATGTATAAGAAAGAATTATTTTTTATTTTAACTCTTTTCACACTTTTTTTTTATATAACAGGATGCTTCGTAATAAACTACTTGAAATTAAAATACATACGAATAGCCGGTAAGAGAACTCATAGAAGTAAATTGGGCTCATTTTAACTAACGCTTCGAGTACTAGAGACTCAGACTCAATATTCGATGTTCTTATTTGAAGTATTACAGGAGGTGATATTTAAGATCACGAGGAGCTGTCTAATCAGGATGGGCTTATTTGCCAAACGATGACTTAATGCGTCACAAGGGCTAAATGAATTAAAGCTGTAAACCTACTTTGTAAGTATGTTGTCAGGCAGCATACCAGTAGATCTCTTGCACTCGGCTGTTTTGCGTTGGTCACCATTACTACATTCAGCATCTGCATTCCCGACGTAGTTGTATACAGTAGCTAGACTTGTGGTATACGAGCAGACCCTGCAACGTTTTATTAAATATTAAGAAATAAAGGTACGTTGAAAAGATGTGTAAGATCTGGCATACTTGAAGAGCGATACAGTAACCGATTTCAAAAACGAAACAAAACATACCCATTTTTAGATCGAATCATTATACAATATTTTTGGCTAGTTGTATTTAGGAGTCATCTGAAATGTTTTAGGACAAAAAAATGTACAATGTACATGTCTACTCTGTCTGTAGCGTACATTTTTGTTAGCTTTTGTGTTTAATTTTACTGTCACATATCAGATAAAAGGCTAGCATTCGATAAGCAGGTGTTAGGTTTATTACGTCAAACATTTGACGATTGCAAATTCTAGTTGCATTTGCGAACGTCGAAGTTTGCATCTGTAATATAAAGAAGTTACATAATTGATTTATCATCTTATTAAAGAACAATTTAATTGGTTCAAATTGATACACTTTATTGAGTGGATGTATTTACCTTTTTGGATTAAGGCGAATCTGCACTTGTTCGATCGTGTTTCCAATGAACGCTCCACATTCTCTGCACGAGACAGTTCCGTGACCACTCTTGTCGTTCAGCGTAAGCTCAGCGAAAAAGGTTTCGCCAATCATTGAACTGAAGGCCCGGACATTATAAGATTCACTATGACTCAACCAGTAAAGCCAAGCCTTTGAATCAATATTAGCTATTAATGCTTCCCATAACTGTATAGGCCAGCCATTGATATACATAGTAGGAGGCGGGAATCTGTTGAATGATGCTTTGCTAAGTAAGCGTTGCCTTAGTCCTTGTCTTAGAACCTGTCTGGTAGCTGCAGAGACACCTGACTTGTCTTCGGACTCCCACCATTGTCGAACATCTTTACATAACTCTGCACTCTCTATGTCGCCATTATTTCTCATCACTGTTTCAACAGCTTCAGAAAAATGAGTTGTTTCCATTGAGATAGACATTGGATCTGTCACTTCTTGGACCATTATCTTTGTCAAGAAAGTTTTTTCTGTTTTTGCCACTTCTATCCAACTTGCGTTAGAGAGACCCTCGATGCCTCCTTTGCAGCAGTGTCGTCGTGTTCTTGTCATCAAGTGTGTTGAGTCTATACATCGCACCTCGAACTGCTGTCTAGACACACTCCATTCAGGCTTGTACAACCAGTCATAGTTATGTCCATTCACATTTACATGTTCGATACCTTCAAACCACTTCTTGTAATTGTCAGGCCAAACATATTCGGCTTGTAATATGTTAAGTTCATGTTTACTGACACTTTTACTAAGTGTATTCAGAGAGAGCTCTGCAAGGGGGTTCAGTTGTTTCTTTCCCGACTTTGTCGTTCGATTCACTTCTGTTTCATCAATGTGAAGCTTAAGCTCTGATGCGATGCCGTGTACTTTGTTCCGTTTAGTGCAGGATTCCTTCACTTTTATTCCCCTTGTTTTCTTCAAATATCTGACGATACCTTTCAACTCAATGTCAAGAAATCTGTTCAAACTTTGGCTTGTTTGAAAATATGACATAAGATTCTGGGGAGTCGTGGCATTCCATTTGTTGCTTTTGTTGCAGTCCTTTGTCGTTTTGAAAAGCTTGAGGATACAGCTAAGGTCGCTCAGGCTTATGCTACTTGACTGCATAGTTTTCTCACTACATTCTCCTTTCTCAACGCCCTCGGTAGAGCACATCTCAGCTCTTTCATTTACGCTGTAGGTTTTTGTTTGATCACAAACGTCATCGACATCTTCTGACTGTAACAAAGACATCTCGTCCGCCCATCCATCTTCATTAATGTTGCATGCAAATATTTCCTGTTCATTTGAATCTGCAACTGAGGCAGACAGGACATCTTCAACCTCCGCTGTTAAAGTTTGTACTACAGACGGTATACTGTCAGCAAGAGTCGGACAGTCTGTAACAACTGTAGTGTCTTTTTTCTGTTTTGTTGTACATTGCTTTGATGCACGGTATTGTGGCAGCCTAGCGTTTCTATTCGTGGCTTCTATTACATTCTGTGAAATATTTTCTCGCCAAACCATCTCCCATTCTGGTTCTTTATTGAGGTTTTTTATTCCATCTATTATGTCTTTTTTCTTCATTTGTTCGACCTCTTGCCACAATTCTGTGCAGCTTTCAAAGGTTTTGCCTTCATCATCAAATGTCAATTCAAAAAGTCGCTTAGACGAAGCTTTGCTGGATCTTGGTTTGATTGTGATCTTGCGGGCCTTATAGAGAGGTGACTTGTACGGACTTTTGATGGGCGTTCCACGATAACCTTTGAGGGAAGTAAGAATGTGCTTCCTCTTCAAACCGCGAGTATCGGTGCAAGTTGTTGAATTGCTTGTAAAAGCTGTAGCAGCAGTTGCAAATAAACGGCGGCGTTTTGGCTGCTGATTGCAAATGCGAGACTTCTTCTTGGTCATCCTAAAAGCAACAAGGGATGTTTGTAAAACACGCATGCTCCCCAAATATATTTAGGGTGAAACAGATAAATAAAGTATTGATACGTAGGTGAGAGTGATTACAAGTACATACATACATACATACATACATACATACATACATACATACATACATACATACATACATACATACATACATACATACACACACACACACACACACACACACACACACACACACACACACACACACACACACACACACACACACACACACACACACACACACACACACACACACACACACACACACACACACACACACACACACACACACACACACACACACACACACACACACACACACACATATACACACACACACACACACACACACACACACACACACACACACACACACACACACACACACACACACACACACACACACACACACACACACACACACACACACACACCACACACACACACACACACACACACACACACACACACACACACACACACACACACACACACACACACACACACACACACACACACACACACACACACACACACACACACACACACACACACACACACACACACATACACACACACACACACAAAAACACACACACACACACACACACACACACACACACACACACATACTGGTTTATATCACATGGAGAGGTCCTTTGTTCCGTACCAACACACCGAGGTCTACCCCTATTTGATGAAATATTTGAATGATAAATATAGACAGGCAACAGTTTTGGTAACTTAAACCCATGCATCAATTGTATTTTTCAATATTATGCATTTTAAGATACGAGTATTCTACATACATTGTGAGGTGCATACCTCGGGATGTCCCACACAGAGCACACATGTATCAGGTTATCATTTAGAGGTACCATCAAACAATGTTTTTATTACGTATTCTTCATCACACAGATGTATACCTTAATCAAATTATGCCTAATTCAATTAACAAATTTGGTGTATCACAAAGAAGACTTTTGGAGGTGTGTCGATCGGTCCAATTTTTTTTGTTATTTTGCCTTTAAGTGTATAGCCTCAAAATTTAATCCAGGAAGGCCCCCGAAAATTGGTTGGCAGCAATTTTTCGTGGGTCAGTTGCGTTACGCTAAACCATCTTTTTGTTTATTTAGGCCTTTTTCAATTTCATTCGACAGTATTTTGTGCTTTTTAATGCGTATTCTAATGTGTGTACGGACTAACTCATGAATATTAGTTTAAAGATATTAATATCTATAAATATAATCCACAAGAAACGTCGATTTAAAACAGTTTATTCCTCCAAAAAATACTCCCAAACATTTTTATGACAAAAAGTAGTTTCAAAATGTATTTACACTTCGAACAATGTCAAGTTCAGACAATATCATCTGGAAACAAGAGTGCCAAACTGTCATAGGATACGCCCTTTTGAAGGTTTTGGACATCATCTAGACACAACTTCTGACCAAATTTGGTGAAGATCGGATCAAAACTACTTCAATTAGAGAGCAGACACCATGCTAAATGCTTGAAATGCACTAAGTGACCTCATGACCTAGTTTTTGACCCGGCATGACCCATATTTGAACTTTACCTAAATATCATGTACACAAAAAAAACTACTTCAATTAAGAGAGCGGACACCATGCTAAATCCTTGAAATGCACTTGGTTATCCCGTGACCTAGTATTTGACCCAGCATAAACCATATTCGAACTTGACCTAAATATTGTCTAGATACACTTTCTGACCAAATTTGGTGAAGATCGGATGAAAACTTCTTCAGTTAGAGAGCGGAAACCATACTTAATCCTGAAATGCACTAAGTGACCCCGCGACCTAGTTTTTGACTCGACATGACCCATATTCAAACTTAACCTAGATATTGTCTAGATACAACTTCTGACCAAGTTTGGTGAAGATCAGATGAAAACTATTTGAAATAGAGAGCAGAAACTGCTGTGGAAACCGCCCGTCCACCCACCGGCGGCGTCCACCCGCCCGCCAAGGGTGAAACTATAATACGTCCCGTTTTGAAAAACGGGCGTATAAAAAATCAAATTATAGATGTATATTATGAAAATCAAACACTTACTTTCTTCAGACACAAATTATATAGAAGAGTCAATACCACAACATGAAAACGTTTAAGCAAAATATATTCATACATGAAACAATGCCTTAACCCTCCCACCTAGAACAAATGTCAAGTTCAGAATATCATCAGGAAAAAATCTAATTACAATTGTATATTATAAAAATCAAAGACTTAATTTCTTCTGACACAAAGTATATAGAAGAGTGAATACCACAACATGAAAACATTTAAGCAAAATATCTTCATACATGACACAATGCTTTAATCATCACACATAGAACTAATGTCAAGTTCAGACAATATCATCTGGAAACAAGAGATGTGTTTGTCGTAAACACAATGCCCCTTCTGCGCCGCTTTGAAGTGATATATTTGACCATTGACATTGAAGGATGACCTTGACCTTTTACCACTCAAAATGTGCAGCTCCACGAGATACACATGCATGCCAAATATCAAGTTGCTATCTGAAGGGACATAGAAGTTATGAGCATTTTTTGAAACCTAAATGCGAAACCTAAACGCAAAGTGTGACGGAAAGACAGACAGACAGACGGACGGTCCGATCACTATATGCCCTCTATCGGGGGGCATAAAAATCAAATTAATATACATGTCACAATGCCTTAACCATAAAGAAAACATAACAACAATTGTGCAAGTATGATCTGTTAATAAAGAAAATGGTCCAATGTTTCAAAGGAATTTAGTAACTCATAAACTATTGCAGAGTAAGTAAAACATGTTTATTGAGAGTGGAGAAAAAATAGACCTTGTTGTACAGTGTTACTTGCTAACAAAAACATGGTCAATTCGGTTCGCAACTCCGAACTAAAGTAAATTCTACAATGGAAATCAATTTGACGAGCTTTGCAAAAATTAAGAATTTGGTCGTATGAATAGTTATCTTCAGCCAGAAAAAATCCAACTGTTTTACACGTGTTTATAACAAATACCACCATCTTGTTTTCATATGAGTAATGCCCCCTCTCAATTTTGTATTATTTCTTTTAAGCATTGCTGCTTTGCATATAACAATATTGATTTAAGTATAGAGTATATGGCGTGTAAATTACTGTTTTTCAACCAACCGAAACCATTTTTACAAAATATATATATATATATTTATGTAGAAAATTGTAGAGAATCTTCGTCTAAACATGCCATTTCAAATATCATAAATGAAAACGGATCTCAGATTTACTCTTCTTATAAACATATGTATAGCTCTGGCATCAGAGATATGAAATAGATTTTTTCTGAAGTAAATCTGAATGGAAATCAATATGACGAGCTATGCTAAAATTAAGAAGTTGGTCGTATGAATAGTTGTCTTTGGCCAGAAAAATCCAACTGTTTTACACGTGTTTATAACAAATACCACCATCTTGTTTTCATACGAGTAATGCCCCCTCCCAATTTTGTATTATTTCTTTTAAGCATTGCTGCTTTGCATATAACAATATTGATTTAAGTATGGAGTATATGGCGTGTAAATTATTGTTTTTCAACCAACCGAAACCATTTGTAATCTTTTCCAAGATATCATTGGGACAAATCGTCAAATAAAATTTCATGAAGATCGGACAATTAATGTGACCTCTAGAATATTAACAAGGCAAATGTTGATGCCGCAAGATGGACAACGGGCAAAAAGCGATCACAAAAGCTCACCATGAGAACATTGTGCGCAGGTGGGCTAAAAAGCTATAAAATCATTTTTGTTTTCACTTTTCAGCAGTAATCCAGTTATGAATCGTGTTTTTTAATTTTTTTCCATGACAATCCGTGTAGAATTTCATATTTTTGCATTACTCTTTCACAGTCTTCACGCTTAAGCTCCTTCCTCAACGCAATATTCGTTTTGAACAGCGTCTTCAAAAGATGACTCTGGTCTTCACCGAGTTTCTGAAGCCTCTCTGAAAAAGTAATAAAATCATATTCAATTGCCTCTTCTGTTCCATGATGACCACCAACAAGCATCACAGAAATATAATAAGTTATAAAAAAGTTCATCTCAAAACTGTTCCAGAAGATGAACCATGATTTAAAGGTGATCTTTTTATTTGAAATGCTGCTTGTAATTAATCAAATGAAAAGTTGCACAATATACTATTCAGAATGTGACTTTCTATTGAAACAAAAGATCTGAAGTGATATCACTTGAACATTTTCTCAATTCTCTTGAAGACATCTAAAAAATAATTATGCTTAATATAACCGGATACTTTGAGTAATAGTTACTTAGTAATAAATGTCCACACATTAAAATGTGTCCATTTATTAAGTTTCATTTTGATATGTCTTACAGATTTTGAGTTATGAGCAAGATTGAAGTAACGATTTAAAGATAAGCTAGGAACACCTATGAAGCTTCTTGGCAAAGTTAAATTGTGTCAAAGTAGAGTGAGCTTATTTCAATTACTGTGTTAATTGTACATTCATTACGAATGTTTAAACAAAAACATTATACTGTGACTTTCAGGAATACCGTTTTGTTGTTGAAACAAAGCCTACTTACTGGGATGACCCGACATGGTTACAGTTGTGGACGGCCCAGGTTTTGCATGTGGTTGTCTTACTGGCACATCATGGTCTGTGTCAGAAGATTCAGGGTCTGAAAGAGGTTCATTTAAAAAATAATCTTCCTACACTATCTTATAACAAGAGATTGCCAAGCAATATTGTCCCCTACCGGTGAAACTCCACCATTGTCAGTGATTTTTTTATATAAATTTGTTGCCATAGCAACCAGAATTCTTGACCTAGGAACCAAATGAAATGACGTGCATACTCTCCATATTGCATTCTATCCATGTTTCAAGTTTCATAAAAAAATATGAAGAACTTTTAAAGTTATCGCAGGATCCAGTAAAGTGTGACGGACAGACAGACTAACACACGGAGCGTAAACCATAAGTCCCCTCCGGTTTTACTTGTAGGGGACAACAAGGAGCCCGTCTTATCATCGATCGTACGATTTATAAAATCGCAGCGAAACAAAAGAGCGTACGACCACCTTAAGATTTACCGTACGACTGTATTATCAAACACGTCGTACGAACTTGACAAGTTACGAATCGTAAGGAAATAACGCATGCGCACTAAGTCATCGCTTAACTCTTCACGATGAAGGTATTACGCGAGTAACTGTCATAACAACCAGACGAACATAGTTGACAATGGCAGAAAAGAAAAGGAAAATCAACTGGACAGAAGAAGAAAGAGAGATTTTAATAGAACAGTGCACCAGCGAAACTGGCCGGAAGATCAACCTAAAATTTAGCAACGAAATATCGGCAAAAGATAAAGCCATTTTCTGGGAAAAGACAGCAGAAAGGTATCGTATAGATACGATTTGAATACTGTCATGAACACTCCAATTCCTTTTTAATCACATAATTCCTATTACAATTTAAAAACAAAACGTGTTTTGCAATTGATAGTGGTTTCATCGTTTATAGTCTCATTACCATTTAAAAAGGGACCATAGTCAATATTACATTTACAGGTTACTTGCTAGCCTAAAGTTACTTGCAGGCATCGACACAAACAGTGTCCGGGGAAACCGAGACCCCCAAATTTTGGTGAGGGACACCAGTTTTTCCCAGGATTTTGCTCCAATTTTAATAGGCAGGGTTCCCTCTGGAGACCAAACTGTAGAATTTAGTGTCAAGCCCACATATGGCTATTATTATTTTTTTTAGAATTATAAGGAATGATAATTCTAATCAAATGGTAAACATTTTATATTAGATATATCTTGTGATTAGTTTCCTCCTCACTATGCGATAAAATGCTACATCAGGCTCGATAATTTACTGTAGTTGTACATGATGAACGAATGACAAAGGCGCTTCAATGATTTGTATCTGTGAATCAAAGACCTAGAATAAATTCTAGGTCATTGTGTGAAAATAGTGGATTAATTATCAGTGAATTATGTGGTAGGTTTTACTAATTTGAAAAGATAGTTTATGATGCATCATATATCATCTTGTATGATATTTTTCATTTAACTTTTTGTCAGATACCAAAATTTTTATTATGTTTGTTGAATTTTGTCACTTAAATTTTATGAAAAAGTATCAAATGTGTAATTCCTGTGTTTTTATTTTCTTTGTTTGCTCTTTTGATAGGATTAACAGCATATCAATGTGTCAGCGCACTGCTGATGAAGTGAAAAAGAAATGGATTGACACAAAGGTATACATCTTAGTTTTTACTTCATGCTTAATTTCAATAAAATATGTTACATATTTATATATATATAATATATATACACAAACACACATTTTTTAGTCATTTTTTACTGGCAAGAACAAATGGACAAACACAATACAAGATATAAGTTTTTTGGTGAATTTGCTAAAAATTGTCATACTCCTAGAGTTACAACATGCAAAAACAATGTTATGTAATCTTAAAAACCTAGAATGTTTAAAAAAAGAATTTCTGAGATGTTACTTTTGCAATACATAGTATAGAATTATTATTGGCAATGTCATTGATTAACCCTTAGGCTTTAATTCAAAAGATTCTTTATTTAATAAAACAATAGTTTATGGTATATAAATGACCCATAATAATTCATATTGGTTCAATATATAATGAATGTGATATAACATGGGGTCATTATTTTTTTCAGTTAGAACATCACTCTGATAATTATTTTGTTATTTCAGTCTAGTGCAAAGAAGAAGGCACAATCTATGAAAAAAGAGCTGGGCAGAACAGGCGGTGGGCCCTATCCAGGTGGTCTGACAAACCTGGAAGAGAAGGTATTTATGCATGTTCTTTCTTTCTTAATTATTTCAGGAATGATGACATTAAACATTATATAGTTTTTATCTATCGAAATGATAACATTTATTATGTTAGCTGAAGTGATTATTTAATAAGAATTTCTATTTAAAACCTTTTTTAATCATTCCATTGACATTGTGTTACCATTACTTAAATACTTAAGTTAACATTTCTTTAAATTGAATTTTTGTCATATGACATATTTTTATACATTTAATACTTTAATGTATCCGTTGAATCTAACACTCTATATGATATCAAAAGAAAATTAGAAATTAAGTTATTGATTTATAATTATAATTTTAGGTTGTAACAGTTATCCCGAAGTGTTCAATAGATGGAATAGTGAATGCTATTGATATATTTGCTGGTAAATATGCTATTTACTATACTTAGCAAATTTCTTAATAATATATGAATCTTGAGTACTTTGCCTATGATATAGGGTCTATTGTACACAAATTTAATTGCAATTGTAAATTATGTTTTGGATTATTGTATTAGTTCAAGAATTGTATATCATATTGTGTCTCAAACTGGCGATAAATGTTTCATTTTTAGCTAGACTATTATATATGAAATATATATAGTGGAGCTATCCTACTCACCCCGGGTTCGGCGTTCCCGTGAGCGTTTGAATGTTTAAGTTTGCGTACCAACTAAAATATTTCCTATGTCACATGATATATGGCTTTAATATTTTGCATACTTCTTTACCAACATGACCTCAACCAATAAACAAGAGCAGACAATTGTATCAAGTATTTTGTAAGACAAATGGCCCTTTTTCACTTAGAATATGCATATTATTGATAAATCCATGTTAAAGTTTGCGTTATACCACCTCAAATATTTCTTATGTCCCTTGACATATGGCTTTTATATTTTGCATACTTCTTTATTAACCTGACCCAAACCTATAAACAAGAGCAGACAATTGTATCAAGTATTTTGTAAGAATTATGGCCCTTTCTCCACTTAGAATATGCATATTATTGATTAATTTATGGTTTAATATTTCTATTATGTAATGGTATTTTCATACAATTGTTCATATGCATTTTAATTGAACTGTTTGTTGTAGATGCTCAAGAAGGAGATGTTCCATCAATATCTAACAGTATTAGTGGTATGTTTCTTATTTAAACAAGATACAATGAAAAATAATAATAATGGTACAGAATATCAATAACACTTTTTGAAGTTTTATAACGGGTATATGTATGCAACACTGAAAGTACATTGTTTATTCAGTTGTCATTAATGAACATATGTAAAAAAAATTGATTCATACTTATGATATTAATATTGATGATCTCTACCTTATAGTCAAAAATTCTTGTTTTATATTTTTTTCCACTTACATTTCCCCCAATGAGAGCCAAAAATATTTATGAAAATAAAAAATATATATAATGCAAATTTTAAACCATAAACTTGATTAACTTGCCTGTGCATTAAACAATTTGCAATTTCAATTTTATTTCCAGAACCAGTCCAAGGGGCATCATGCCCAGCAAGAGAAGTATCCAATGAGCCAGGTAAATTTTGTTTTCAAGTATTAGCATGTAATAGAATTGCAAGAGAATGTATGGTATATATAATTGCAAAATTAATCATGTAGTACTTTAACATGTTAATGATTAACAACTGTTTGCCTTCTAACTTGACAATTCGAACAAATCAGTTATGTTTATGTACATGTTTTTAATAAAAACATTTAATTAATTTGTAGAAACAGAAAGAAAAGCATCAGTGTCTGAAAAAATAAAGAAAAGACAGAAAATGGAAGGTAAATAGTAATTAATGTAATATTTTACATTTGAAATACAGTTCTAGATAAAAGATGTTTTTTAGGAATTGATAACCACATTTTATGCAACAAATCAAAATGGATTTTATAATTCAGCCTAAAAAAATGGATATATTTTGTTTCGACTTGATTGTCCGTCCAACATTCTGTCAGACTTGTTTTTTATCATTAAATTGAACATGTTTGTTATCTTACATGTACTTCAGTGATTCCTACACGGAGTCATGTAGATGACTTCGTCAATTTAATTTATTTAAAAGAAATATATGGGTTTTGTGCAGTGTTTATGTGTATTTTTAGCATACTCTTGTTGTGTGCCTTTATCATTTTATAGGCATGACAGTTTCCAGTAGCATTTAACATGTTTTAATGATTCTGCTGTTGATTACAAAAAAGTTTCTGTCTGTAGAAATAAAACAATTTTCATGTGACCTTCATAGGGCCATCATTGACTATCTTGTAATGGAATTGTTGACTTTACAGATGTATCAGCAAGCAGTCAACGGGACATGATCGTCAAACTTGAAGAAGAAAAAGTTTTCCTACTCAAAGAACTGATCTGTGCACATCGTGAACAGACTGCGCACTTGCAACAGCTAACAGCATCTGTTAACAAGCTGACTGATGCCATGATCAGCAACAATGTTATGTCAAGTTTTTTTAACTGATATTTTATTATAAATTAAAGCTGCCTAAAAGATTGTTACAACAGATGCCTCTTAGCTGTTGCAAGTGCCCAAGTGCATATACACAATGTTATATGCCAAATAGTTAAGCTCTAGGCCTTGTGGCACAATGTGCACAGGTTTGATACAAAATAATTTTCATTAATAATGAGTTGTTGTTAGTAGAAAAACAAACACATACATAATTATGGTTTAAAGTTATATATTTGCTGGCATAATACTTTTAAATAAAAAAATGGCAACTCTTTTTTTATCACAAGATCACTCATTATAAGTTAATAACTAAATGTCATATTTTGAAAGGTCATTTGAAAAATGTGTAACTATAACAATGGCTGTTTGTAAATCATGCATGCCCCCCATATGGGCTGTCAGTTGTAGTGGCAGCCATTGTTTGAATAATTTGTTTAACCTAGTGACCTGAAAATCAATAGGGGTCATCTGCCAGTCATGATCAATTCACCTATGAATATTCTTGATCCTAGACCTAATTATTGTTGAGTTATGATCAGAAAAGCATTATACTCTTTCAAGTCGCTGTGAACTTGAACTAGTGACCTGAAAATCAATAGGGGTCATCTGCCAGTCATGATCAATGTACCTATGAAGTTTCATGATCCTAGCCGTAAGCATTAATGAGTTATCATCCGGAAACCATTTTACTGTTTCGAGTCACTGTGACCTTGACCTTTGACCTAGTGACCTGACACTCAATAGGGGTCATCTGCCCAATCATATTCTATGTTCCTATGAAGTTTCATGATCCTAGGCGTTAGCATTCTATAGTTATCATCCAGAAACCATTTTGCTATTTCGAGTCACTGTAACCTTTACGTTTTGACCTAGTGACCTAAAAATCAATAGGGGTCATCTGCCAGGCATGAGTAATGTACCTATGAAGTTCCATGATCCTAGACCTAAGCGTTCTTGAGTTATCATCCGGAAACCATCTGGTGGACGGACCGACCGACATGTGTAAAACAATATACCCCCTCTTCTTCGAAGGGGGGCATAAATACAGTAAACTTTTATGTAAACAAAACAGTTCATATCAATTTGAATTGAATTGTTTAACTACAGCTATACAAAATTACAACGTGCTTATAACCAGTCATTCAAAACATGTTAATGATTGCCTGTCTAAATGAATGCGCATTGTCATCATGCTCATTTAAGACATCCTCATTTGCCAGCTCATTCACATGGACTGCATCTTGTGGTTCCTTCACGTTGAACGTTATGCACAGATTATGCAGCTTCATACAGGCCACAACAACATGAGAACTTTTTGTAGGGTTGAATGGAAGTACACCACCAGATTTGTGTAGGCATCTGTTGAAACAAGTTATGCTTACATAAAAATGAGTTTCTTAGTTAATTATGAAACATGGTAAAAACTTAAAGGGACTGTCAACCACAAATGACTACCAGGTAACTACCAGTTAACTATAAGTAACGCCCGTAGATTGATCATCATGAATTGTATATATTATATATATATATATATATATATATATATATATATATATATATATATATATATATATATATATATATATATATATATATATATATAATGATCAATCTACTTGCGTTATTTATAGTGTGCATATCGTTATGTAAACTATTTTCGCGATGTACTTTTGATTTCACATTGCAAAATTTTATTACAGAATATAATGACAATAACAACTTTTTCAAGTAATGTAATATACCATTCGTGATATTTTTATCAATATAAACTAATATTTGTAAACAAATACGGTATTTTTTAACTTTTCTTTTTTCGTCATTCGTGGTTGACAGTCCCTTTAATTGTTTCTGTATGAATGAATTGCGTAACTTATGTTATTTTCATAGATAATGATGTTAAATTTTGCTAACGTTATTTAAATATATTATTAATAAAGATAATGATCATTCACATAAGTTTTGCAGGTTTTCTTTAATTGTAAATTTTAATATAAATGCATGCACCTACCGAAATCTAGATTTCAGCACACCAAACGCTCTTTCAATAACCACTCTTCCCCTGGCATGGTAATTATTGTAACGCCTTTCAGACTCTGTCATGGGATTTTGTTTAGGTGTGAGAAGATATCTTCTCAGGCCATATCCGCTATCCCCAAGCAAAATTCCTGCATGTGTTCTTTCCAGGTGTTCCTAAATGCATAAAAAATCATTTTGGTAGGTTAATTGGCTTAATTTATTGTGTGTATGTATGCATTTCAAAGTGTGAATTGCAACAAAAAATAACTAGAGCTTTGTCACAAACATGACGAATACCCCCACATTCTGCAATGACACAAAATATTTCGCATGTTTTCTTCACAAAAAACAACGGACACTGGTGTTTAATGTTTAAAACGCACTAAGTGACCCTGTGACTTGAATTAGAGAGAGGACACTTAATACGGACCTACCGACCGGCAGACAAGTTTACTCCTATACACCCCCCTTAACTTCGTTTGTGGGGGTATAATAAATCCATGGACAGCAAAGAAAATTTATAATTTTGTATATATCAAATGCAACCTTAGTGTTGCTGAATACATGTAGATAGGATTTTGAAGAACCATAAGTATGGTACAAAGAGTGCAAGATGAAAAAACAATTATTTCAGTACAATTTATTTTATGGTTAAAGCATATATTCTTATAAACTGAAGTCTGAAATAAAACTTCCTTTTTTAAGGCCTTGCAATTCGAAGAATGTGGAAGGGGCATTTAAATTCACCTTTGTCTGTTCATCAATATACACTATAAATGTAACCTGTTGTAAATACATTAACTGACAGTTAGTATTAATATGCATTAGTGTTTATTATTGTTCCTTTGTTAATGTAATTTATTTTAAATTTGGCCTACAATGTTAAATGAAATGATCTTCAGAATAAATATCTGAAGGGACACAGTAGTTATGAGCCTTTTTTGAAACTCGGATGCAGGAAAATCTCTGACGCGGTCCCATCCCAACCCCCATAACTTTTGACCCAGGGGTAAGATCATAATAACATCACTGTCACCGCCGCACATATGCTCGTAGGGACCATGTGTGCAAGTTTCAAGGTTCTTGTTCTAATAGTGTAGGAGGAGATAGCGGCCAGGACTGACGTAGGGACAGACAGACAGACGGATATCACCACATAATCCCCACTTTTTCTCCTAAAAGCGTGGAGATAACAAATGAATTAACATACAGTGACAAAATGAACAATTGAATTTGTGTTTTTAGAGTTTATACCTTTAGACCACAGGTGTTGAAAATGGAAGCATCATGCTGCGAACCTGGCCACTTTGCAACTACATCTATGAAACTGTAATCAATAATACTAACATATTTTCAATCCATGTACAAATGTGACTTATAGCCTATAACAAAATAACGAACATTATATAGAATTAAAACATAAAAATGTACAAATTGCTTAAATCTTTTGCAATTAGTTTTTAAAAGTTGCAAGGAAAGATTAATTTTCAGTGTTCACATGGTGACAACACGGTGCAAGAAGGACTAACAATGATCATCAAAGGTTAACCATGCATTTGATTTTCTCAACAGCACAATCATCAAAACGATAATTATTTAAAGTTCATAACAAAAAATATGTCTCAATTGCTTAAAAAATAGTAAAATATAAGTATATGATTATAGTGAAGAAAAGAAATCATACTTCAATCCAGAATCACAAACAGCTTGCACATTGATGGCGTGAAACCCCTTTCTACAAATATATGCCTCTTCATTTTCGGAAGGGCCTAGAATTGGAACCAAAGTCCCATCAACAGCACCGAGAACGTTTGGAATCCTACACCGCCTGTAGAAGTCTTGTTTTGAGAGTGCCATAGCGCCATTTTCAGTTGGGAATCTGAAATGATTCAGCTGATCAACATAGTGTGTTTCTTTATATATATTTATATACATTTATGTATATATAAGTGTACTTATATTAAAGTGAATATATAACTCTTTCTTAAACTTTAATATTTTTAAGTTGTATGATTAGCTTACATGAATTACGGGACAGTCATTTTCATAATTGGCGATATTGGCAAACAAAATACTTTTTTGACGCCTAATCACCTGATATTATGTAGACGACGATTCAGGCTATCAATGAAAACATGGAAGCATCGAGCTGCTGTAGGCTTACTGACACCATGAATATCTGCAACCTCAGAAAAAAAATCACCCTTGCTCAAGAACCGAAGCCCGATTAGAACCTAAAAAAAGAAACAAGTCACTTAGGCATGATTGGTCATTGTTGGCTCGGGTACTACTTACATGTACCCCGTGTACTCTTATAGTATGTTTACATGTACCCCGGGTATGGTCAATATACTTAAACGTACACGGTTGGTATTAGACTCACTGTATCCAAGTTGTATTCCCGCCCTTAATCGGATGTCCTCAAACACTCAAATGATTACTGTAAAATGATACTGTTTATGTTAAACAAACATATATATTTAAAAAATGTATAAACATGATTGTTTGAGTACGAGTTCTGATAATATAAAGGCCATTTAACACAAAATGTGAATATAATTAAATTAAAAAAATTGACGACAGCTACCAATTTAGCATTAGAACTTCCAGGTACGTTTTAGTATATTGATGTGCCCCGCACATTGTTGTTGTTCAATAGTTTACCATATGTATATCATTTACATGTAACATTCATAATTTGTTTAATGTACTTACCTGTTTACTTTATTTCCTGAGCTACACATTATTCAATTTATCTGAGTGTCCACAGCTCCATTGTTTTGTTGATAGTAACAACTCACAAATACATTTTACCTCATGAGCATATTGTATAATCAATCATTTAGGCAAAATGTAGAGTGAATTGCTTACGATTTCAATATCGTATTATAAGAATACATTGATACCGCAGTAAAATCAAATGAAAAGTATGAAATGGTTGGAATATATGATGATGCGTTCACCTTTGCCAAGAAATATTCAAATAGTATCGCTAGAATCCGAGTTTGACACCGTCCGAATAACACAGTTAAATAGTTCATGTCTTTATGCCGTTTATAGACATAATATATATGCATAACCCACAACAGTACCTGTATGAGATGCAACACATAAAGAGCATTTTTGTTACTTGGCGCTAGATAATGAACATTTTTGCCGGATCGTTTGATGATACTTAACATAACTTTATTTAGTTCTGGCTACCATAACTTTAAATGTCGCTTTTTATGATTTTTGACTGGCGCGACTTTATACAGGCCTGTCAATACTATGTAAACTGTACGCTGAAGTTTCTTTAGCTAAACTTTATTTTGTTTACAAACACAAATTGATCCATATCTACAAAACGCATGTTTATCAAAGACGATTCCCAACAGTTCAATTGGTTACAATGCAGTGAACATTTCTTTACATGCACCCGTAAAATAATTTAGTCTGTACCTGAGTAAGAGATGAGAGTGAGTTTGATCTTTTTGTCTTCGGTTCTAAATCTACCCTCAATGTTTCATTCAGGTACGTAATCGCTTCTCTGCTCAGTCTGTATCGTGCGATGATTTCTTCGTCTCTTAATTCATCCAAAATATTCACACGTTCACGGAAAACCCTTTGTCTGCTTCTGTTTTGCTCGTTTACATCAAACAACGCAACAAATTCCGCCATATTTACGAATATCGCAATATTTGCGAGTGCCAAGAGGTAGTCGTAACTTTTTAGGCAAAATCGTAAGATTTAGGTAAGATGGGAATTTTCATAAGACACTGTAAAATCTTAAGAAAATCGTACGACGATCTTAGCCGTTTCTTACGATTATCTTTGGCGTACGATCGTTGATAAGACGGGCTCCTTAAGGATATCAGTAGTGCTAATGGATGCTTCCCAAATTGGCCATTATGTTGAAACAATGACCAAGTTATATCATAGGAAATTAAGATCGCCAACCCTTACCTTCACCTTTGGGTCTAACTAAAGGTCCTGAGACAAGAGCACCGCATACCGGACGCCAATGCTCGGCTGCGGGTGCAGTTAAAAAAAAAATTGAGGTCACAGTGACCTTGACATTTGATCTAGTGACCAAAAAATGGGCGTGGAGTGTGGAACTCATCAATGTGCAGCTACATATGAAGTTTCAAAGTTGTAGGTAGAAGCATTTTGATTTTTTAGCTCTACTGCCAAAGGCAGAAGAGCTTATGGGATGGCATGGTGTCTGTGTGTGTTAGACGTTGTCTAGTTTATCCGATAAAGTCCAGTTTTCATGCGATTATTTTCAAACTTACTCAGTGTCTTTATATTAATGAGGACTCAAACCTTATTGATTTTCAGGTCACTGGGTAAAAGGTCAAGGTCACAGTGACTCGAAATAGTAAAAACTTGTTTATCCAAAAAGGTCCACAGTTTTTATCGGATTCTTTTGAAACTTACTCAGTGTCTTTATATTAATAAGGACTCGAACCCTATTGATTTTCAGGTCACTGGGTCAAAGGTCAAGGTAACAGTGACTCGAAACAGTAAAAACTTGTTCATCCGATAAAGTCCACAGTTTTCATCCGATTCTTTTTAAACTTGCTCAGTGTCTTTATATTAATGAGGACTCAAACCCTATTGATTTTCAAGTCACTGGGTCAAAGGTCAAGGTCACAGTGACTTGAAATAGTAAAATCTTGTTTATCCGATAACGTCCACAGTTTTCATCCCATTCTTTTCAAACTTGCTCAGTGTCTTTATATTAATGAGGACTCGAACCCTATTGATTTTCAGGTCACTGGGTCAAAGGTCAAGGTCACAGTGACTCGAAATAGTAAAATGGTTTCCAGATGTTAACTCAAGAATGCTTAGGCCTAGGATCATGAAACTTCATAGGTACATTGATTATGACTTGCTGATGACCCCTATTGATTTTCAGGTTGCTAGGTCAAAGGTCAAGGTCACAGTGACAGTGTTTAAAGCAGTAGAGCGATTCAGGCCCTCATGGGCCTCTTTTTTAGTTATTGTTGTCAAAACGTGCAGTCGAAAAGTGTAATATACAATTTACTGAACAGACATTGTGAGGTACAAGGCACACACACACGCACTAGAAACACAGTACATTAATAAAGAGGTATCCACTCAAATGCACTCTTTATGTAAGTTGGTAGTGGTGACAAATCTCCACAACAATCCAATGAGAGCTGATCATTTAATACAATACCAGCCTTACCCCTTACGCTCGCCCTTTCTTCTCTGTACTTGTAACCAGATGTGCGTGAAGATTTGTCCTTTTCTAACAGTGCATTGGAACTTAAAGGTTCAGAGCAAGCTTCTTCGTCACCACCACCTTCATTACCTGTATTAAATAAAGCATTCTCCCGTCACTTGTGACACCCATTTAATTTTGGCATTTTATGTTGTCTTTACCTCTTGCATTGCATTCCATTGATATAAAGACAAGCTATTGACATAACCACTGTTTCTGGAAATATCAGAAGTGCTGTATCACTACCATCTCAGTAAGCATATACCCTACATTTTTACATGATTTACTCTTTTCAGTGGGAATCGAACCCACAGCAGCCAGACACCTTGGTTAACAAACACAATGCTTTAAGGTATATGCAAGGTATAAGGATTGATATCTGGAAATGTTAAAACGCTGTGAGGTACAAGGCACACACAAACACAGTAGAATGCTATTTACTCAACTGAACACATACAGACAGAGGTATCCATAGCCTATTGTAAAGATAAAAAAAATATGAATCAACGATATGGAGGTACTAATGACCAAAAATGTCTTGAAGTTCTGCAAACCTAGCGCTTAAGGCCAAATTATCAAGGTCCATGAGCACACGTATTATAATAATCAGACCCACCTCAGACGCTTTAGCCTTTGGTGGTTGTTATGAATAATGTATATTATCTTTCATTTATTGCGTTTTGCTCATCGAAACAGTTTTCTTTTTTTTTAATCAAGCAGTTCACAACATTATCATTCATAGGTCACTCCCTAACTTACATGTACCATCTCTTCAGAAGCCAACAACTGGTTGAACACACTCAGAAGGGTTCAAACCCACAGCATTTAGTTATTGTTGTCAAAACGTGCTATCGAAAGGTGTAATATAGAATTTACTGAACAGACATTGTGAGGTACAAGGCATAAACAAAAAAACACACTAGAAACCCAGTACACACATATAGAGGTATCCACCAAAATGTACACTTAAAGTAAGTTGGTAGTGGTGACAAACAAATCTCCACAACAATCCAATGAAAGCTTATCATTTAATACAATACCAGCCTTACCCCTTACGCTCGCCCTTTCTTCTCTGTACTTGTAACCAGATGTGCGTGAAGATGTGTCCTTTTCTAACAGTGCATTGGAACTTAAAGGTTCAGAGCAAGCTTCTTCGTCACCACCACCTTCATTACCTGTATTAAATAAAGCATTCTCCCGTCACTTGTGACACCCATTTAATTTTGGTATTTTATGTTGTTTTTAGCTCTTGCATTACATTTCATTGATATACAGACAAGCTCTTGACATAACCACTGTTTCTGGGAATATCAGAAGTGCTGTATCACTACCATCTCAGTAAGCATATACCCTACATTTTTACATGATTTACTCTTTTCAGTGGGAATCGAACCCACAGCAGCCAGACACCTTGGTTAACAAACACAAAGCTTTAAGGTATATGCAAGGTATAAGGATTGATATCTGGAAATGTTAAAACGCTGTGAGGTACAAGGCACACACACACACAGTAGAATGCTATTTACTCAACTGAACACATACAGACAGAGGTATCCATAGTCTATTGTAAAGATAAAAAATATGAATCAACGATATGGAGGAACTAATGACCAAAAATGTCTTGAAGGTCTGCAAAACCCAGCGTTAAGGCCAAATTATCAAGGTCCATGAGCACACGTATTATAATAATCAGACCCACCTCAGACGCTTTAGCCTTTGGTGGTTGTTATGAATAATGTATATTATCTTTCATTTATTGGGTTTTGCTCATCGAAACAGTTTTCTTTTTTTTAATCAAGGAGTTCACAAAATTATCATTCATAGGTCACTCCCGAAGTTACATGTACCATCTCTTCAGAAGCCAACAACTGGTTGAACACACTCAGAAGGGTTCAAACCCACAGCATTTAGTTATTGTTGTCAAAACGTGCAGTCGAAAGGTGTAATATACAATTTACTGAACATACATTGTGAGGTACAAGGCATGAACAAACAAACACACTAGAAACCCAGTACATACATATAGAGTTATCCACCAAAATGTCAACTTGAAGTAAGTTGGTAGTGGTGACAAACAAATCTCCACAACAATTCAATGAGAGCTGATCATTTAATACAAAACCAGCCTTACCCCTTACGCTCGCCCTTTCTTCTCTGTACTTGACACCAGATGTGCGTGAAGATGTGTCCTTTTCTAACAGTGCGTTGGAACTTACAGGTTCAGAGCAAGCTTCTTCGTCACCACCACCTTCATTACCTGTATTAAATAAAGCATTCTCCCGTCACTTGTAACAAGCATTTAATTTTGACATTTTATGTTGTCTTTACCTCATGCATTGCATTCCACTGATATACAGACACGCTATTGAATTACCGCTGTTTCTGGGAATACCAGAAGTGCTATATCACTACCATCTTAAGTAAACATATGTTCTACATTTTTACATGATTTACTGTATTCAGTGGGAATCAAACCCACAGCAGTCAGACACCTTGATTAACGAACACAATGCTCTAAGGTATATGCTAGGTATAAGGATTGATACAGACATAGGTATCCATAGGTATCCATAGTCATTTGTAAAGGAAATAAAAATATGAAACAACAACATGGTGGTTATTATGGCCAACAAGAGCATCACATAGCGGGTGCCAATGCTCGGCTCGGTTTTAATTTTTGTTTTGACGTCACAGTGACCTTGACCTTTGATCTAGTGACCCAAAATGGGTGTGGCGTGTAGAACTCATTCATGTGGAGTTACATATGAAATTTCAAAGTTGAAGGTTGAGCACTTTGATTTTAGAGCAAATGTTAAGGTTTTAACTCGATGCGGACGAGCTGGCTATGACAATACCTCGGGTTTTCTTCGAAAACAGCAGAGCTAAAAATGTCTTGAAGACCAAGTCAGCTCATAAGGCCAAATTATCAAGGTTTATGAGCACACGTATAATAATAATCAGACCCATCTCCGACACGCCTTTGGTGGTTGTTATGAATAATGCATTTTATCTTTCATTAATTGGGTTTTGCACATCGAAACAGTTTTCATTTTTTTAATCAAGCAGTTCACAAAATTATCATTCATAATATATATCCTAACTAACCATCTCTTCAGAGGCCAACAACTGGTTAAACACACTCAGAAGGGTTCAAACCCACAGCATTTCGTTATTGCTGTCAAAGTGCAGTTCAAAGATGTAATATACAATTTACTGAACAGACATTGTGAGGTACAAGGCACACACACACATGCACTAGAAACACAGAACATACATAAAGAGGTATTAACCAAAATGTACACTTTATGTAAGTTGGTAGTGGTGACAAACAAATCTCCACAACAATCCAATGAGAGCTGATCATTAAATACAATAAAAGCCTTACCCCTTACATGCCCTTTCTTCTCTGTACTTGTAACCAGATGTGCGTGAAGATGTGTCCTTTTTTCTAACAGTGCATTGGAACTTAAAGGTTCAGAGCAAGCTTCTTCGTCACCATCACCTTCATTACCTGTATTAAATAAAGCATTCTCCCGTCACTTTTGACAAGCATTCAATTTTGGCACTTTATCTTGTCTTTACCTCTTGCATTGCATTCCACTGATATACAGACAAGCTATTGACATTACCGCTGTTTCTGGGAATACCAGAAGTGCTGTATCACTACCATCTCAGTAAGCATATACCCTACATTTTTACATGATTTCTTGTATTCAGTGGGAATTGAACCCACAGCAGCCAGACACCCTGGTTAAGAAACGTAATGCTCTCAGGTATATGCAAGGTATAAGGATTGATAATTGGAAATGTTAAAACACTGTGAGGTACAAGGTACACACACACAGTAAAATGCTATTTACTCCACTGAACACATACAAACAGAGGTATCAATAGTCTATTGTAAAGGAAAACAAGGGCTGTTTGTAAAACATGCATGCCCCCCATACGGGCTGTCCGTTGTAGTGGCAGCCATTGTGTGAATACGATTTTTGTCACTGTGACCTTGACCTTTGACCTAGTGACCTGAAAATCAATAGTGGTCATCTGCGAGTCACGATCAATGTACCTATGAAGTGTCATGATCCTAGGCAAAAGCGTTCTTGAGTTATCATCCGAAAATCATTTTACTATTTCGGGTCACCGTGACCTTGACCTTCAACCTTGTGACCTCAAAATCAATAGGGGTCATCTGCGAGTCATGATCAATCTACCTATGAAGTTTCATGATCCTAGGCATATGCGTTCTTGAGTTATCATCCAAAAACCATTTTACTATTTCGGGTCACCGTGACCTTGACCTTTGACCTAGTGACCTCAAAATCAATAGGGGTCATCTGCGAGTCATGATCAATCTACCAAATAAGTTTCATGATCCTAGGCGTATGCAATCTTGAGTTATCATCCGGAAACCATTTTACTATTTCGGGTCACCGTGACCTTGACCTTTGACCTAGTGACCTCAAAATCAATAGGGGTCATCTGCGAGTCATGATCAATCTACCCATGAAGTTTCATGATCCTAGGCGTATGCGTTTTTGACTTATCATCCGGAAACCATTTTACTATTTCAGGTCACCGTGACCTTGACCTTTGACCTAGTGACCTCAAAATCAATAGGGGTCATCTGCGAGTCATGATCAATATACCAAATAAGTTTCATGATCCTAGGCGTATGCGCTCTTGAGTTATCATCCGGAAACCATTTTACTATTTCGGGTCACCGTGACCTTGACCTTTGACCTAGTGACCTCAAAATCAATAGGGGTCATCTGCGAGTCATGATCAATCTACCCATGAAGTTTCATGATCCTAGGCGTATGCGTTCTTGACTTATCATCCGGAAACCTTTTTACTATTTCGGGTCACCGTGACCTTGACCTTTGACCTAGTGACCTTAAAATCAATAGGGGTCATCTGCAAGTCATGATCAATGTACCTATGAAGTTTCATGATCCTAGCCCCAAGCGTTTTTGAGTTATCCGGAAACCACCTGGTGGACGGACCGATCGACAGGCCGACCGACATGTGCAAAGCAATATACCCCCTCTTCTTCATAGGGGGGCATAAAAATGAAACAACGACAGGTTATTAATGACCAAAAATGTCTTGATGGTCTGCCAAGTCAGCTCATAAGGCCATATTATCAAGGTCTATGAGCACATGTATTATAATAACAAGACCCACCTCTGACGCTTTAGCTTTGGTGGTTGTTATGAATAAAATATTTTATCTTTCATTAATTGGGTTTTACTCATCGAAACAGTTTTCTTTTTTTTATCAAGCAATTCACAAAATGATAATTCATAGGTCATATCCTTACTTACAGTCTCTTCAGAGGCCAACAACTGCTTGAACACACTCAGAAGGGTTCAAACCCTCAGCATTTAGTTGTGGTAAAAAAGTACATTGATGCATTCCAAAGGTTCAATGTAGCATTAACTGTAAAGACATTGTGAGGTACGAGACACACACACACTAGAAACATAGTACAGACAGAAAAAGGTAATCACCAAAATGTAATTATTTAAGTACATTGTTAAGGGATCACAAATAAATATCCACAACAACCAAAAGAGAGCTGGTCATTTATTATCATACCAGCCTTATCCTTAAGCTTGCCCTTTCTTGTCTGTTTTTGAAACAAGATGTGCTTGTAGCTGAGTCCATTTCTGCAGTTAGAACTGGAAGGTTCAATGCCAGCTTCTTCGTCATCATCATCATTATCTGTATGAAATAAAGCACTCACTGTCAACAGTGACAAAGTATTTGTATTTTCCTTTCATTTTTTTTACCTCTTGCACTGCATTTCATTGATTAACCAACACTCTATTTACGTTACCTCTGTTTCTGGGAATACAGGTAGTGCTATATTACTACCATCTTAAGTAAGCAGACACCCCTAGATTTTTACATAATTTTCTGTATTCAGTGGGACTCAAACCTACAGCAGCAAGAGACCCTGGTTAACAAACACACTGCTGTAATGTATATGCAATGTATAAGAATTGACATGTGGACATTTTGAAAGGCTGTGAGGTACCAGGCACACACACAAACAGTAGAATGCTATGTACTCAACTGAACGCATACAGACCGAGTCTATTGTAAAAAACAAACAAATATGAATTAATGACATGGAGGAAGTAATGACCAGAAATGTCTTAAAGGTCTGAAAAGCCAGCTCATCAGGCCAAATTATCATGGCCTATGATCTCATTTATTATAATAGACTCACCTCTGACGCTTTGGCCTTTGATGCTGATTTTGGAACCAGGAATGCTTGAAGGAGACATTTCACCAATACTGGATGGCTCATTTTTAGAATCAGTTCATTCTTTATCTGCAAAAAAAGAAACTTCCCTTGTTAATGTATTTTTTCTGACATAAATTAGGTTTTGCTCCTGAAAACAGTTTTTTTTAAAGCATGCAGTACATAAACATTATCATAAATAAGTAATAACTGAATTAACAACCTCCTCAGAGGCCAATACTGGTTTTAAGGCTTAAGTTGGGTTCATACCCACCGCATTCACTTATTGTGGTCCAAAAATGCAGTAATGCAATCAAAAGGTGTAATATAACATTTACTGTAAAGACATTGTGAGGTACAAGGCACACAAACACACATTAGAAGCACATTACATACGGATAGAGGTATTCACTGAAATCTTTAACTGAAAGGATTGATATCTGGAAATTTTGAAACGCTGTGAGGTACCAGCAACACACACACGCAGTAGAATGCTATTTACTCAACTGAATGCATACAGACAGAGGTATCCATAGTCTATTGTAAAGGTAACACAAATATGAATCAAAGACATGGAGGAAATAATGACCAGAAATGTCTTGAAGGTCTGCAAAGCCAGCTCATCAGGCCAAATTATCGTGATCTTTGACCTCATTAAATATTATATTCAGACCCACCTCTGTACTTTGGCTATTGGTGCTCATTTTGGAACCAGGAGAGCTTGAAGAGGAGTTGTTTTCAGCACAACTGGATGGCTCATTTCTAGAAACACTCCCAGCGTCATCTGCCAGAAAAGAAACATCCCATGTAAATGAATTTTATCTTGAATCAATTGGATTTTGCACCTCCAAACTGTTTTTTACATTTTTTTTAAACAAGCAATTCATAAAAATATCATTCATAAGTCATAACTGAACTAACCAACCTTTTCAGAGGCCACCAACTGGTTGTACAGCCTAATAAGGGTTGAAACCCACAGGATTTAGTTATTGTGGTAAAAAAGTGCATTAATACAATCCAAGGTTTAATATAACATTAACGGTACAGACATTGTGAGGTTCGAGTCACATAAACACTAGAAACATAGTACATACAGATAGAGGTATTAACCAAATGTAATTCTTTAAGTAAGTTGGTAAGGGATCACAAACAAATCTGCACAACAACCAAAAGAGAGCTGGTCATTTATTATAATACCAGCCTTACCCTTTAAGCTTGCCCTTTCTTGTCTGTTCTTGAAACAAGATGTGCCTGTAGCCAAGTCCATTTCCGCACCGTCAGAACTCGAAGGTTCAAAGCCAGCTTCTTCGTCATCATCATCATCATCATTATCTGTATGAAATAAAGCACTCATTGTCAACTGTGACAAAGTATTTGTATTTGCCTATCATTAAGTTTTTACCTCTTGCACTGCATTTCACTGATAAACAAAACATCTTACATGTATTTACAAAACCTCTGTTTCTGGGAATACCGGTAGTGATTATCACTACCATCTCAAGTAAGCAGACACCCCTAGATTTTTACATTATTTTCTGTATTCAGTGGGACTCAAACCCACAGCAGCCAGAGACCCTGGTTAACAAACACACTGCTGTAATGTATATGCAATGCATAAGAATTGACATATGGAAATTTTGAAACGCTGTGAGGTACCAGGCACACACACACACACACGCAGTAGAATGCTATGTACTCAACTGAACACATACAGACAGAGGTATCCATAGTCTATTGTAAAAAAAACACAAATATAAATCAAAGACATGGAGGAAATAATGACCCGAAATGTCTTAAAGGTCTGAAAAGCCAGCTCATCAGGCCAAATTATCGTGATCTTTGATCTCATTTATTATAATAATCAGACTCACCTCTGACTCTTTGGCCTTGATGCTGATTTTGAAACCAGGAATGCTTGAAGGAGACGATTTCACCAATACTGGATGGCTCATTTTTAGAATCAGTTCAATCATTATCTGCAAAAAAAGAAACATCCCTTGTTAATGTATTTTTTCTGTAATTAATTGGGTTTTGCTCCTGCAAACGTTTTTTTTAAAGCATGCAGTTAATAAAAATTATCATAAATAAGTAATAACTGAATTAACAACCTCAGAGGCCAAGACTGGTTTTAAGGCTTAAGTTGGGTTCATACCCACCGCATTTACTTATTGTGGTCCAAAAAAGCAGTAATGCAATTCAAAGTTGTAATATAACATTTACTGTTAAGACATTGTGAGGTACAAGGCACACAAACACACACTAGAAGCACATTACATACGGATAGAGGTATTGAAATCTTTAACTGAAAGGATTGATATCTGGAAATTTTGAAACGCTGTGAGGTACTAGAAACACACACACACACACACAGTAGAGTGCTATGTACTCAACTGAACACATACATACAGAGGTATCCATAGTCTATCGTAAAGGAAACAAATATATGACTTACAAACATGGAGCAAATAATGACCAGAAAAGTCTTGAATGTTTGCAAAGCCAGCTCATCAGGCCAAATTGTCGTGATCTTTGACCTTATTTAATATTAATTTTTATAATCAGACCCACCTCTGACACTTTGGCCTTTGGTGCTCATTTTTAGGACCAGGAGAGCTTGAGGGGATGTTTTCAGCATACTGGAATGATGGCTCATTTCTAGAATAATGCCCGTCAACATCTTCCAGAAAAGAAACATCTCATGTAAATGTATTGTATATTGAATCAATTGGATTTTGTACCTCCAAACAGATAAACATGTTTTTTTAAGCAGTTCACAAAATTATTGTTCATAAGTCATAACTGAAGTAACTACCTTTTCAGAGACCACCAACCGGTTGTACGACATAATAAGGATAAAAACGCACAGCATTTAATCATTGTAATCAAAAAGTTCAGTAATGCAATCCAAAGGTGTAATATAACATTAACTGTTCACACATTGTGAGGTACGAGGCACACACACACTAGAAACACACTAAATACAGATAGAGGTATTCACCAAAATGTAATTTTTTAAGTAAGCTGATAAGGAATCACAAACAAATCTCCACAAAACCCGCAAAAGAGCTGATCATTTATTATAAAACCAGCCGTATCCCTTAAACTTGCACTTTCTAGTCTGTTCTTGAAACAAGATGTGCCTGTAGATGAGTCCTTTTCGGCATTTTTAGAACTGGAAGGTTCAAAGCCAGCTTCTTCGAACTCATCATCATCATCATCATCATCATCATCATTATCTGTATGAAATAAAGCACTCTCTGTAAACTGTGACAAATTATTTGTATTTGGCTTTTAATGTGCTTTAGCTCTTGCACTTCATTTCACAGATATACATACACACCATTTACATTACCTCTGTTTCTGGGAATACTGGTAGTGCTGTATCACTACCATCTTAAGTAAGCATATACCCCTACATTTACATGATTTTCTGTATTCAGTGGGACTCAAACCCAAAGCAGAAAGAACCCCTTGTTAACAAACACACTGCTGTAATGTACATGTATATGCGATGTATGTGGAATGATATTCAGAAATATTAAAACGCTGTGAGGTACCAGACACATTTACTGTTAAGAAATTGTGAGGTACAAGGCACACAAACACACACTATAAGCACATTACATACAGATAGAGGTATTGAAATCTTTAACTGAAAGGATTGATATCTGGACATTTTGAAACGCTGTGAGGTACTAGAAACACACACACACACACACACAGTATAATTCTATGGACTCAACTGATCACATACAGACAGAGGTATCCATAGTCTATTGTAAAGGTAACAAGTATATGAATCAACAAGAGATGTGTTGGCCAGAAACACAATGCCCCCTTCTGCGCCGCTTTGAAGCCATATATTTGAGCTTTGACCTTGAAGGATGACCTTGACCTTTCATCACTTAAAATGTGCAGTTCCATAAGAAACACATGCATGCCAAATATCAAGTTGCTATCTGAAGCGACATATATGTTATGAGCATTTTTCGAAACCTAAACGATTGGGTTCATATTGATAAAGAAGTTTGCAAAATATGAAAGCAATATGTCAAGGGACATTGAAAATATTTGAGGTGGTACGCAAACTTTAACATAGATATATCAATATTTGCATATTCTAGGTGAAAAAAGGGCCATTATTCTTACAAAATGCTTGATACAGATGTCTGCTCTTGTTAATAGGGTGTTGTCATGTTGGTAAAGAAGTATGCAAATTATTAAAGCAATATAACAAGGGACATAGAAAATATTTGGGGTGGTACGCAAACTTTAACATTTGCACACTCACGCTAACGAGACGCCGACGCCGGGGTGAGTAGGATAGTTCCACTATATATATTTCATACATAATAGTCGAGCTAAAAAGATTGTGGTTGGTGTTGATGAAAGATCAAAAGCTGTATCAATTAGATAAAAAGTAATGAATGCCTTTTTCTGTGCAGTTCTTAGCTGCATCACACGCAAATCAATGACAGAGTGTTGAATCGAAATACAATGTAAATGATCAAATAAAAGTCAACTGGCTAGACACGAAAGAATCTGTACATATTTGAAATATGTATACGCACATTCTTAAAAAAAACCTGGTTTAGATTTTGTTTACACATTACAAGTAATTTTATACAGCAATATTCAACACTAGTTCCTCCTTTATAGTGACAATCAAGATGGTGATGTCCGTACGGAAACAGGTATTTTTCGCTGTTGTATGCCTGTTTGTTACTTTTGTTAAATTTGTAAATTCTGTTCAATTTCCAGCCATATCAGAAAGAAAGTGATTAGCGCTTATTTCCTATTAATGTTTGTGTTATACCTCGACTTAACTCACTTCCAACTTTCTTCTATGCGGAAGCAGTGATTTTAAGATTCGCGCTTGGAGTTTGTTACATTACCAGCAAAAATAGCCGTTTAAATCCATTTTATTTAAAAGTTTAAAAAACTATCAAAGTAAAATAAAGGCAAAAACAGTCTGTATTATTTTACATATACCTATTGTCGTATTGTCCGCGGTCCGAAGTCTTTCGCCAGTTGTGCTATATCACTACCATCTTAAGTAAGCAAAGAACGTTTTAACATGATTTTCTGTTTTCAGTGGGACTCAAACCCACAGCAGAGACCCTGATTAACAAACACACTAAGATGGTGCGGTGGTCGAGTGGTAACACTCTGGTCTACCATTCCAGAGGTCCCCAGTTCAATTTCCGGCCGGGGCACTGGAAATTTCAGAAATGCTTCAAGTGTTTCCCACCCAACTAGAGATGTACTGGTATGAAACCCAGGTAATTCTCGCGTGTATTGGTGCTATACACTGAGCACGTAAAAGAACCAAGGGATCTATTCGCAAAGAGCTATGGTATCGCAACCGGATCCCTTGTATCCCAATACTGTCTCTTCTGCTTGCTGTCTCTTCAGCAAAAACCAAAGGACCCCATTAGAAATAAGTGGTTGCACTTTCATGGGATATCCTTGACTGCAAGGTCAAAAGAAATACATACTAGGTCACCATGGTGTAATGGATATGGTGTCTGCCTATCAACAGGGAGGTCACAAGTTCGATCCAAACAATGGGAGTGTTCTTTAGATTTTCCCCAAAGACACCAAGTACTGGTTCTAGGCCCAGGAAACGGACTCAAGAGCGTTTCAATAAGCCTGTGGCTTTCTATGCCATCAAGCTAAATTAAATAGGTTTAAACTAACAAACACACTACTGGAATATTTATGCAATTTTTAAGGATTGACATCTGGAAATGTTAATACGCTGTGAGGTACAAGGCAAACACACATGCAGAGTAATGCTATGTACTCAACTGATTACATACAGACAAAGGTATCCATAGTCTACCGTAAAGGTAACAAGAATATCAGTAAAAGACATGGAGCAAATAATGACCAGAAATGTCTTAAAGGTCAGCAAAGCCAGCTCATCAGGCCAAATTATCATGGTCGTTGATCTCACTTATTATAATCAAAGTACTGGCAGTACTGGTGTGACGATGCTTTTGAAGAGGATGGATATAAAACATCAATTTAAGTTTATCTATATCACCACAATTGTGTATGTTGATACGAACATTTGGGTACGATAAAAAATTTGGGTACTAAAATTTTGGGTACGAAAAAAAATTTGGTACGAAAATTTTTTGCGTACGAAACATTTTTGGTACAAAAAAAAGTTTAGGGGTACGGGGAAGTAGTACTCGTGGGTAACTTGACCCATTGAGCGAAACTGGGAGGCGGGTCACATTCTTGTTCATTAAGTATGGCAATACATTCATGATGATTCTCGAAAGTAGGTATGAGCACATAGCCGGACCATGTGAGCTCAATCGTATGAGCACTTGACTATCCGAGTTCGCCCACGAACATATTGATAAGTTAACAAATAGCAAAATGACCTTATACATGTATATGCTGAAATCTAACAATCAAACGAAATATCAAACATGGTATGTACACTTAGGTGGTTGTGTAATTTCTGTTAGAATATCATATTCAATATGTAAATTTTAAATGAGTGTGCCCGCACTTGAGTTTGTTGCCTTGTTTGAGTCTATACGCGCCTAGGCTGCACCCAGTGTGTGTATTTGTGTTTTTCCAAGGTAATGAGTTACCTCCGCGCTGAGGCTGCATAATGTTGGGACCCGGAGTGTGTCCAGCACTCTTACCTAATAAGATTAGATTGATGACAGTTGTGACGAATTTTGAATGATAGCTGCAATTTCCAGCTATTTTTTTTGTACTGAAATACTTTTTAATTTTTTATATGGTCAAATGCTGCGGGGGGGGGGATGAGATTTTCTGTAAAAAAAACAACTGTCAGGAATGGTGACCACAAAACATACAAAATATAACATTGCGCCGGCAGCGGGAATCGAACCGGTGTCGTAAAGGTGAAAAAGCGAACGTCCTTACCACTGCGCTAGCGGGACGGACAATTACGCAAAAAAAAATTTGTTTTATCTTTATATATCATAGCAGTGCAGCGTTTACAATTTGCAGGTTTGAAATCGTTTTCTATAAAAATATATAGTTGTTTGATTGGTCCATAAAAATAAAATGGATGTAAAAATACTAATTTGAAATTAATGTTCTGATACACTTATTGAATCTGTTTCCCCAGGATATGCTGTTCTATTGATATTTACCTTTATCAACACGAACGACAACTCTGCTAGGAAAATGTTATCAATGAAAATCAACGAGCAATCTCCTACGCAGTGGCGAATGCCAAGGGAAGTAACTGAAAAATCGAATTATCTCAATCGGACTGGCTCGGTCTTTTACATAGGTCGCCATTGTGAAGATTTTTTTTACTGGTTATCAAACCTTGGACGCTGCTGTTCCAGCATCGTCAATAATCAGACGCCCCTCTAAGACTTTGACCTCTGGTGCTCTTTTGGAACCAGGAGAGTTTGAATGAAGAGTTCTTTTCAGCATATTGGATCAATTTGGATGGGTCATTTCTAGAATCACTCAATTCTTTATCTGCCATGTTACTGAATTGTATCGTTTATTAATTGAGTTCTGCTCCTGCAAACCGTTTTTTTAAATCAAGAAGTTCACAAAAGGCATACATGCCATACGTCCCGGATTGTCCGGGACAGTCCCGGAAATGAAGAACTTGTCCCGCTGTCCCGGAAATCTGTCAAATGTCCCGGAATTTACAAAATCCATATATACATGTACCTTATCTTAGGCTTAACTGTACCTCGAATCTATGTATATCTGCAGCGTCTCCATGACAATGCCTACCCGAATAGGCAGACTACGCTACGTGTCAAAATCGATCAATTAACAGGGGTCCTGTTATCATATCGATTGTCTCACGTTCGCGGTCAAACCGAAAAGGCGGCATTGTTTAATGTGGTTGTTAATAGACTTTAATCTACTACGTCATTATTTCCCGCTGTGTAAGGGCAAAGGATAGTTTTTCACACATCTGAAGTCCAACATCGCTGAGAAAAAAATTGAAAGCAGTTTATGTTCGCATGTTCAACCAACAAAGAAGTTGAGTAAAACAGTAAGCATATAAAAACGTCATTATTATATAAATGTTATAAATGAATAAAGGCGTGTCAACAACTACGCGTTACACACCGGTTTTAATGACAATAACGCAGTCACAGACGTCACCATCTATGTTTAGAACGCTTACACTGAAAACACGTGGCTTGTATCTAAACAGAAGTAGTAATGTCTAATTTGACGTTAATAGATCAAGTGTATTTCGGATAGGCTTTCGAACTTTGCAATTAACGATGCGAAACAGAAAAAAAAGGTACCAAAAATGCATATGTCTATAAATATCGCTACATTTTATACATGTCCCGGAAAATCGGCAAAAGTCCCGGACAATTTAACTCAATGTCCCGGAATTGGTCTGAAAAATTATGGCATGTATGCAAAAGGATCATTCATAAGGCATAACTGAAGTAACCACCTTCTCAGAGGACACCGACTGGTTTTACCGCCTAATAAGGGTTTAAACCCACCAAATTCACAAAAATTGTAAAACTTTAAGTTGATAAGGATTGACATCTTGACATGCTAATACACTGTGAGGTACCAGGCACACACACACACACAGTAGAATGCTATGGACTCAACTGAATACATACAGACAGAGGTATCCATAGTCTATTGTAAAGGTAATGAAAAATATATGAATGAAATACATGGAAGAAAGACCAGAAATGTCTTAAAGGTCTGCAAAGCCAGCTCATCGGGCAAAATTTCATGATCTATGACCTCTTTTAATATAATATTCAGACAGACCACTGAAGCTTTGGCCTTTGGGCTCATTTTGGAACCAGGAGAGCTTGAAGAATTGTTTTCAGGAAATAATGATTGGCTCATTTCTAGAACCAACCCCATCATCATCTGCTAGTAAAGAAACACCCAAATATCAATATCAGTATTAAAAACAATTACTTAGAAAGCTGTTTTCTAAGTTAATTCGTGTAACAGACCCTTTGAAAATTTGTTTTGCACTTTGATGAGCCAGGTTTGTTTTAACAACATATCTAACAAAAACAAGAGAGCCATCACAGCTCTATATGGCACATCTAAGGAACATGTCTAAAAACGTAAACTCTTCTTATTCCTATGCAATTATGTTTTCAAGACCTGACTATAATCAGTACAGCATAGACTTAACAGGCATTTGACTTAACAGGGATATAATTTTAAACCTGTGTGACAAATATTCAAAATTTTCAACTTGTATGCTTTCCGACCTAAGAATCTCAGATCATTATAATCTCACCATCCACTAAAGCTCACTTTGTAAAACATGTACTAGGTTAGTGTTAAGAAAAAAAAGCAGAAGCCAAATTTCAGCGTTAAGATGATAACCCACATAACTCTGATAATTTTCTGGAAATATGAGTGTAGACGTTTATTTGTGTGTGTAACAAACAAAGAAAGAATGAAGAATATAATTATTATCATAAATGTATTAGTATCCACAAGAATCTTATTTAATAATCAATCAAACCGCATTTAAATAAAGTATTTTTCGCCTCAAATTCAGTGCTTCATTTAATGTTTGTTCATTTGATTTTTATTTATTTTCATGCATTGACACTAACAATATACAATGTGAGAGCCTTTCCTTACGAGGCCCAGGTCCTTGCAAGGAGGGTGTTGCCATACCCTCCCCCCCCCCCACCCAAGCTCCTCTCACCAATATTTTTTACGAATGTATTTGTCAAACAACGGAGTCTGGTGCTTTTTTGCTCTTTTCAAATACATGCTCTACGATGTGTAAGTCATAGAGCGACATACTTTTTTAAATAATGGATAAATACTTTCCCATTACACCGTATGTCACATTGTGCATTAATTCTGATATATTTTATTATTCTAAAATACTACATGTACTGAGTTAAACATCTATACTTAATTACTGCACGTGGTTTGTTGCAACATGCACAATTACCATGTGGTGAAATTAATTTTTTAACCCATAAAATTGTTAAAATTCGCAGAAATCGAATATTCTATTACCCCCATGTGGCATTTATGTCGATAACATTCAGAAGTAGGTACCTGTACACTGAAGTAGGTTCCGTGTGTTTTTTTTAAGTATGGAATATTCATACGCTTATAGTAAAACGTGTTTTTTTTTACATTAACCATTTTCTTTAACATTTTCAACTTAAATATCCAGCTGCATGATTTAATCGCGAGTTTTCGTTTTTGTGACTAGAATAGCATGTATGGGTTGGCATGTAAACCTCTTTAAAGTAACAGAATACTATGGCTTAAATATTAACTTTAACACCGTCAACTAAGACTTAATTAATATCGTTATAGAGGGCATACATTTTTTTGTAACATAGATGTTTCTGAATGAAATATTTAAGGACATCTGTGCATTTGTCCAAGATCTTTTCTGGTTATATTTAAACTTAACTATTACATTTTCAATATGATGACAACCACAAAATTGAACATTTTTCATCGCTTTATGGACTACAGAACTACTCCAGTGCAATGAGGTATCACAAGTTTGTGACAAACATTGGGGCGCTCTTCACACCATGAAGATTGAAATTTATGTTCTTATTTTCAGACTGGTGGTGGGGAATGCGTTCAATCTGACTGAGCAGTTGTTATTTTAATTTGTCAAAGGCACTCATGGGTAGTACTCATACCAAATTTCACCGAAAATGTAAAATTGTTTAACACATCGCGTCATTTTCAAAAAATATTTTTTGAGCAACACACAATGTTGGTATTAAAAACTCACTTGTTTACATATGGCAACGAATCCAAAACAAGAGCACCGCATAACCGGTGCCACGCTTGGCTACGGGTGAAGTTTTGAATAAATGAAAGGTTGTCAGATTATATCTTTTTTAAAGGTCACAGTGACCTTGACCTTTGACCTAGTGACCCAAAAATGAGTGGCGTGTAGAACTCATCAAGATGCATCTACATATGAAGTTTCAAAGTTGTAGGTGGAAGCAATTTGATTTTAGGGCCAATGTTCAAAACCTTAACAAAATGTTAAGGTTTTAGCACGACGTGGACGGCGGATGGCAGACGACACGACAAGCTGGCTATGACAATACCTCGGGTTTTCTCCGAAAATGCCGAGCTAAAAACAGGAACTGGTAACTGGCTTGTTGTGAAAACAACAGAGGTTTAACACTTTATAAATTACCGGACAGTAAGTCAGATGATAATGGATTTCACAGTTGGCATCTTTAACTTTTTTGTTGGCAATGTCCGACATGCAACGAACTTTAGCCATGTCTGATTTAGGGAGTGAAAACATCGCATCTGATTCACTCCGATCTTGCCCAAGGCTTGCTAAAGAAAAGCGTACAGTTTATATAGTATTGACAGACCTGTACGCTGAAGCTGACCCCATATCAAAAGTCAACCAGAGTCGTAACATATTTATGTCATGCTATAAATCAAAGACAATTCATTTTCTTGGATACTTTCTACATATATTGGTGAATGAATATAAATTACTGCATGGAGGCATATTTTAAGGTACAAATGTTTCAAATGCATCTTACAATAGATGAAAATAACTATCATCAGCCTGAAATTCACAATTTTGACGCCATTGTCGCTTTGTCACGTGACGAGTTTTCATTTGGATACGTTTAGATCGACCTTGTAATTTTTTCTGAAATGGTAAACATTACATTCGTTTTCTGATATTTATTATTTGTGAATAACAACTTATGTCTGGTGGATTAAAGTACTGATTTCAAAGTGAATCAGGTAATTTTAAATATTTTACTTTTGAGTTTGAATTTACACTACAATTTGTTAAAGCGGGTATTTACATTTTTTTTTGTGTTTAATTGTAATATACTGATAAAATATGTGACAATAACACAAAATAGGTAAGACAAATTATACATTAAAGCCGAATTTCATAAAATGCAGCAAAGACAATAAGCGCCCCGAGCAGATTGTGACGTACATATTTTCCTAAAATAACCGAAGCATTCGTCTTTGTATTAGGATCGGAGTTAGTGTTCGTGTGTAGTATGAATAGATATCGTTGCAGGAATTCAAATAAACCGTTAAACTAAGTTTAGATTCACCTCGTCGTACATGTCTGGTATACATGCTGGTGAATTCGGCTGTACAGCCGTTTTCAATTTCAGGATTAAATATCTGGCTTAGTTCGCATTTTTCGACACATGTTCTTCTTAACTTTTTTTTTAATTTATATTGAAATATATATATAATAAGTTTTTTTAAACATTTTATATAAATTCATAAATATTTGACAAAATCGTATATACCCGCTTTAACAAAACAAGCAAGAATAATTCAAAATACCGGGAAATGTCTATCTGAATTTGAAAACACTTGAGCACATGGTATATTACTAAAAATAGAAATAACGTCATATGACCGTGAAATCTCGGGAGATTCACCAGAGCTCCAGATAAAGGCCGAACAGCCGGAAATACGCCTTTTTCATGAAGAGTTACGCATTTATTTTTATAAACTGGACGTACAATTACGACATTAATATCTGTTTTACGCATTTACAAAAACAATCTGGCCGTACCGATACGTCTGCGAGGCTTATTTGTTGGTCTCTAACCTAACGGCGCTTTTCGTTAATTTAAATTTCCGAAAAGTTGTAGACTTGGTTCATATATTAATGCCTATTCTGTCGCGTGATTTCCTGTAACTTATAAATCCGTCAAAAACAATATGTCTGCGCGCAATGTAATGCTGGTTTAACCGAAAGGAGTTCAAAACAACACTTTGTTGTCATATAATGACTACATACGGTGTCGTCTAATCATCCTGACATTAAATCTGTAAACCCAGAAAAAGACATTGTCGCTCCAATATTAAACGATTTGATTGCATCGGTGGCTTTAAACGTTAGAAAACACGATGGAAATGGAGGAGACAGTGAAATAAGTGTTCATTTACTTAGCTTACTAGGTGGCTTGTGTTTTCTTGTCAAGAAAAATGAAGAAATAGTATTAGTCATGAGTTTTAATGTGTAGTTGTATTTGCATCATAATTCAGAATGGAAAACCTTATACAGTAACTGTTTAAGAAGCTACATATATTTATTATAATTGCTGCAAATGTTTCTGTAAAGTCAGTTATACACCCTTCAATATTCAAGAACACGGGTAGTTCGGTACTACCTGTATTTTTGGATATGGTAGTACAGGTACTAATTGATTTTAAGCGTTACTCCTTTTCTTTCTGTCAGTGGCAGTACCGTTACTAATTTCACAAATCCTTATCTGGAGCTCTGGATTCACATTTGGAAAATGTCTGTTGCATCACTGTTTTTCTCGATATGTTGAGCAGAGAATAAGTTTTAAATGTTTAAGATAGTATTTTGTGAAAGAATATATCAGTTAAATGTGAAAAATGTGGATCTTTCTGATAATGTGGTTGATTTGGGCCAATAACTGCTTTTAAAAGCTGTTTTGGACCGGTCTTTGTTAACTGTCAACTTTACGGGAATTTCTGGTTGACTTTCCTTATGGGTTTGATCCATAACTTTAAAGTCGCGCCAGTCAAAATTAATAAAATGCGAAAATCCTAAGTTATGGTACCCAGAACTAGCCCAAGGCTTAAGGACATATCACTTCCTGAAATGGTCAAAGTGGGTGGGGTAATGTTAAAGAATAATTCCTTATAAAAGCATTCTATATTAAGTTTGGAGCTATATGCATAATTAAAATAGCATATACTTCAGTGATACATGAACCAGTTGTAATGAAATCTTTCAAAAAGAGTAAATAATCACATATTTTCACCTTTAAAACCACTTTCTTCCTGGGCGACCAAAGTCCTTATTTTCTTCATAAATTCACTGTTACCAGCTGGAACATACATCACTGTAGAACAAAGTGTTAGAGTATTATTAAATTTAACACACTAGAAACACTGAAAGAAACATTCTTTTGTGTAAGAAAAAATGTAAACAACTGAACGTATAAAAACTAGCGCGAAACGACTGTCCTGTTTATTTCTTGTAAGAATTGCAGTAAATAATGATCGATTAAAGTAAGGAGAAAATCTACTAAATGACGAGTAATTAACTGTTATTTATTATTACATAAAAACACGATGTCATTATTTATTTCTTTTATGTTAAGAAAAAATACTGTTGAAAATAACTGTGTGCTCGTAACTCACCTAAACCAGTTGCTGACCGATTCACAGAGGTCCTCTCTATATAGGGATTAACGATAGATAAGGGGAGGTAACCAATCTACTCGGTAAATAGGTTAGTAACTGGTTTCCAGATTTATCTGCGCGCGCTCGTTTTCGAAACGGGAACCAAAAAAGCTTCTGAGATGGATGTCAAGTGTGTGGGGTCACACTCTGACACACAAACCAGTACTACAACGTTATACCGAGGTACCCGTAGAAACGAGCGGAAATTGTGTACAATGGTTTTTACAAGCGGTTGGCGAGGTACACGTACCGAGGTCTAGGGAAAAGTACCTCGCTATTTTTTGGTACCTCGAAGTGTGGCTGTGTACTTCTATGAAGTACCTCGAGGGGGGAGAGAAACCAACACACACACACCACACACACACACACACACACACACACACACACACACACACACACACACACACACACACACACACACACACACACACACACACACACACACACACACACACACACACACACACACACACACCACACACACACACACACACACACACACACACACAACACACACACACACACACACACACACACACACACACACACACACACACACACACACACACACACACACACACACACACACACACACACACACACACACACACACACACACACACACACACACACACACACACACACACACACACACACACACACACACACACACACACACACACACACACACACACACACACATACATACATACATACATACATACATTCATACATACATACATACATACATACATACATACATACATACATACATATATATAGTTTCCATCTTACTGATTCAGGTCACTGTGGCTTTGACCTTTGCCCTTGTCAATAGGGGTCATCTGCCAGTTATGATCAATGAACCTTTGAAACTTCATGATCCTCGGCCTGAGCATTCTTGAGTTATCATCCAGAAACCATTTTACTGTTTCGAGTCACTGTGACATTGACCTTGACCTAGTGACCTAAAAATCAATAGAGGTCAGCTGCCAGTCAAGATTAATGTACCTATGAATTTTCATGCTCCTATGCCTAAGCGTTCTTGAGTTATAATCCGGAAACCATTTGGTGGACGGACCGACGGCCCGACCTACATGTGCCAAAAATTAACCCCCTCGTCTTCAAAAGAGGGGCATGATAAATAAGTTAATCTTTACTTTTGGTATCATCGTTTATTCAACAGTAGTTCGCGTTCGTTATTTATAATTTACATAACGAATATACATGCTTAAAAAATGTTACATACGACAGTTTTCTTGGCTTTTGTGCTAATTTGGTAGCCCACATAATCCGGCAAACAAACGGACGAATACAGTCTACACTGGTTATCTCAATGTTGTATGGATGTTACGTAAAAAATACCAATAACTCGAGTGTAACTTTAATTTCACTTCTGGTAATTCGAACTTGTAAAAATATGTATCCACTAGGATACGGGTACAAACATAGGAAAATTGGTATTGTTTACATAATAACAATCGGGATATCCAACAAAATCGAGACATAGATTTCGATATGTATATTCGATTTCGATATATTAAGAGTTGACAATACATTACTAGAAACCAATGCAATTCTTTTTGTTTCAGACTGCATTTAAAAAAAACACGAATATCTTCGAAATATCGAGCCTTTAATGTACATACATGTGGAAAAAACAAAAACATTTTAAAATACTCGCATCCCATAACAAAAAATAAGCTACGCCGAAAGAGGCTAGCAATAAAATTCCTATTGAAAATAAAATTTTGATGATCCAGATAGCCAATTTCGTATACGAATTAAAATTTTCAGTGCCTTCACGTAAGATATGTACCGCTACATGTACCAGAACATGCCCATGCGACGTTGTTTTTAACGTATTCGGCGGAGAAAACGGTATTCCTTGACATGTGCGTGCTCAACAACAGTTGTTCTAGAAGTTGTCCGTGTATAACAGCCATGTGCGTGCTCAACAGCAATCGTTTAAACCAATCGAAACTCAACTTTACCTTGAAAATAACGCCATTAGCAATCGATGTATCCATTTTTTTGTAAGTTACAATGCGTCCACATGCACAACTGGTACTTAAAGTGCTAATTATTGTGAAAACAGTGATAGTATTGTTAGTCCGTGTACAACAGCAATTGACGGTTCAAGAAATCGCAAAATATTCCATAAGTAATCTCCACACTCCGACCAACCAGAGAGAAACGGTTGATACTCTATGAAACCGCTTCCGGCTGGCCCTATGATAGGCGTTATCCGATTAAAAACTAGTACTAGTACTAAGGAAGATGTACCTGTTTGAACAGTCAATTTTTCAATCTAAGCGAGGCATCGGCGGCCATGTTTTCTCAGTTATGGCCACATGATTTCCCCCATTGGGTAATTACCAAGTTCTATGAAACTGACCCACAATTTCGCAGAATTATTCCCTTTTCGTACTAACAAGATTTTGATAAATGTTTGGTTAAACTACGCCTTATGGTTACATAAGATATTGAATACAAAATTAATATGTATGTTCAGGGTCTTAATTTTAATTCACTAACGAACATCAATAACTTTGATAAGATATTTACTGGTATCATGATTCCTTTCGAACGTATACACGTTCAGTTAAGGGTTGTATTGCGAGATGAAATTAAGTCAAAAGTTTGTGTGCAACACGTTTATATCTCTGGTACCACTAAAGAAATTCAAGTGAGAATTTACTCATGATTTTAGTTAAACATTTGGTAGCTGTTAAATTGTTGCGTTTGACACACTTTAAATGTAATTGACATTGAAAGTGAACAAATTGAAACGCTTCATAACTTGTTCAACTTAAAAGACGCTGTTGGTGTTGTAACAGAGGCTTTGTTAGGATCTTGTTTTTTTCATTGATTGCAAGGTTTGATGCAACAAACATATAAACATATAAGCCAGTGCCAATTATTGAGTTTGTAATTGAGGCATTTAATTCAATTATAGAATAGAAAGTGAACAACTTCCAAAACAGTTATTTACTAGTTCTTCTTTAATACTATGTGAATATGAGTACAAACGTACAGCGAGCGGGGAGTAGGAATAGTGCAGTAAGTTGGCTTGTTTAATATTTTTTGACGGGGTATCCGAAAGAGGATACACAGACGATGAGGAGATTAATCATAAAGAATTAGGTAAACACTTTTTTTATTAAAAATGGGTATTTGCATTTTTTGATTACCAACTATTGGTGGTACAATATTTCGTAAAAAACCAATTTGAATACATTCATAAACAATGTTTTCAGGAAATCACCGTCGATTAAGTCGTGGAATGAACTTTATTGAGTTTGTCTTTTTTTCTCACATTAATCTGGGTCCCGTTTAACTAGCTGATGTAATTCTTAAACTAAACTAACTATACGCACACAATCTTAATTCATTGTAGATTCTGGGCTAAACTCAAATAGGTTTAAAGCAATGCAGCGCGTCTAAAATTCATTAAATATATTCCAATAAACTAGTAAATTAGAGTTCTTCAGTAAAAACATACTATTATATACATATAATATATAACAGATGTACGTAAGTCTAAGAATGATGTAAGTATATAGTTACACCATCCCGAGAAGCAAAGATTTAAAAGATGAAACAGGTATTCAAAGGGTGTCACCAGATTCAGAACTGCAACTTATGTTCACAAATATTATAAATTACTATAAGTAACGTTACATACGTCAAGTTGCGAACATTAAGTCATAAGCGTTTGGAAGTATTGGTGCCGGTTGTGAGAAACACATTGTAGCGCCGTTAAATGTCGCATCGCCGTTATATGTCGCAGGCTACGAGATTTGTCGCAACGTTGACGATAAATGTCGCAAGGAACGATAAATGTCGCAAAATCCTACTGACGATATATGTCGCAACTTTAACGATAAATGTCTTAAAAATTTCAACTGCCGATATATGTCGCAACATTAACGATAAATGTCGCACACCTTTGTAAGTCAAGTTAAAATGAAAAGTTAAAGTAAAAATGATTAAAACTTTCAGGTTAGATCTAGATTAACCGACGAGGTTTATTTGGGCCGACTTCCACCAGAATGGTCAGTTTTTAGTTAGTATTGTCCGAAATGGTCAGTTGTGGTCAGTATTGTCCATCATTGTCAGCTGCGGTGAAGATCGACCGATGCGGTGATATTTATTCATTTTCGACCAAAAACGTTAAGCTGTAGTCAAAAATGACAAAATCCTTGTTTTAAATTGGTCGGAAATCGGAAAAGCGAGGGGCCCGTAAGTTTTTGCTTTGGGTTTAAGGCCGTTTCGACAACTTTGGTTATATAAGGTCAGTCTGACAGGAACCGTCTGGGTAGAACAACATGTGAATGCCTCGGTATTTCTGCTGGAGACTGACAGCTTTGCCATCTTTGAATCAGCGATAGAAGGCGAATATTCTTGGATAAATTCATCGATCCAGGATCACACCGGGACCTCTGGTCCCAACATCTGTGCTCAGCTCTTTGGGTAATTATGGGGCCGGCAAAGGAAAATGCCTTTCTATGAAAACTGCCAGGAATTGCGGGTTCTCTTCTTAAACGGGTGGTCGTTCGGGTGCAGCTGCGCAATGCATCAGGTACTAAACCCATAATCAAATTATCGCCGAATACAGCTCACTTTACTCTGTGAACGGCTTTACACCCAACGTCAGTAATCAGGCTCAAATGACAAGGACTCCGTGTCGGTCGTAATTACCAGTTAACTGAACATGCTATCCGATTTTCCTACCTAAATTTGAAGAAAGGCTTGCACTAGGGTCTGTGTCCATTCAATATTCTTGTACGGCGATAAGATAAGTTCAGTAGCTGAAAAAAGTCTCTTAAGCGACACATACATTACTGTTGTCATTGACAAAAATAAGATACAAACGACAATTCTTCATAGAAATCGGAATATATTTATGTCATTTTTCTTAATTCCATTTATGTTAATTTCACCAGATTATTTTTCAATATTCTCAGTTGTGAAACAAATGTGTCGTTTTGGTGTTCCCCTGAACATTTTGGGACCTTGGCAAGGGCGGATTTAGGAGGGCGGAAGCGGCGTGCGCCCCCCCCCCCCTAAAATTATCCAAGATTTTTTTTAATTAAAATGTGCATATTTGCACAGTTGAATATATTTATGTCATTTTTCTTAATTCCATTTATGTTAATTTCACCAGATTATTTTCCAATATTCTCAGTTGTGAAACAAATGTGTCGTTTTGGTGTTCCCCTGAACATTTTGGGACCTTGGCAAGGGCGGATTTAGGAGGGCGGAAGCGGCGTGCGCCCCCCCCCCCTAAAATTATCCAAGATTTTTTTTATTAAAATGTGCAAATTTGGGGCCTTAAAATCAATGCCAAGGGTTGGTTAACCCCAAAAAATTGCCTGCGGCGCATGGAATTGGATATCATAAGCTACTATCAACCGTTTTAGGGTTGTCAATTTTTCACTAAAGTATCCACCCCCTGTAAAACTTTACCTACGCCCCCCCCCCCCCTATTCGAAAACCCTGGAACCGCACCTGCTTTGATGTCACAAACATGAAATCACGAATTGACAGATGTCAGATGTCAGCCACGGTACGAAGGTCTTAAAATGGCAGCAAAATGAGATCGTCCATACGGTTGACATTTAGTTTAGACTATTCATGTTTCTACAAGATGCGAACATTATTCGCGATTATAATTTAATTGCATGAAGTCTTCTTATCCAACTTATCTGGGATTTCATTTTGGCACACTTACTAGAGAAAGAACCATGAAGACAGCGATGCTGATTTTGAGGTAATTATTTTTATGTTTGATTTTATTAGGGCATGAATATAGTTGCAATAATTCAACTCTAAGCTTTATAGCCCAATAGGCTGCTTCGAGTTGCAATGCGCTCTCTCTTGTCCATGGGTGCAAAATGTTATCAACAATGCAAGGGTTAAGGAACACTGAAACTGCAAGAACTTATTAAAGTTTACCTATTTAAACCACAAACTTATCTAAATGGTACCATTAAAGCAAGAAATAATTGATATTATTGACTTAGGTTTTGTTTTGTACGCTGTATCCGCCATATTGGAAAATTGACCCAATATTGGTTAGGTCGCAGTACATAATATTTTGCACGTCGGGTTATGTGCTCCAGCCTATAAAGTCGATAACGATGTGGTATTCGATACAGAATACACTGTTTCAAATTTAAACATAAACATGTCAGCGAGCAAAGTGTGTTGAAACATCGTCGTGTTTTTATAGGGTGCATGCAAAGGATAACATCCGTAGGTTGCCATTCAGGTAAATTTAACATGTTTATGAAGTTTATTCATTATTTTCCTCAATTTGTCTCGAACGACGTCTGTTTAGTGAAGCGCACGGATTCGCTGCGCTGAACTGCACCCATGTTTATGAAGGGGTGCATATGGACTGTCAGAGCCGCCATAGCAAAAATTATCAAAGGCTCTGGGAGTCCGTTTATATGGACTAGGCATGAATATATATACGATCGCTTGTGTGATTAAACCATGGTAACTATAGCATACCTTTATATACCCTGATTTCATTAAAAGCTTTGCAAAGTCATATACATAAAGTAAACGTCATTTGCATGGCCTTTGTTGGTGAATTTTGACTTTTTTTAAATGTTAAAGAAGATATTTTATTTTGAAAGGCGATTACAAAAATAAAAAACAATGACGCTAAAAATTATTTGTTGTTGTCCGAGGCGAACATTTTATTTCTTCAAAACGTAGGACACGGGTGCAATATTATTGGTTGTTCATTTTCTTGTATCTTTAAGACGTTGCTAATAGTCTTTAAACGAAATATTCAAATTGGTACATAAATCCCGTCTATTTACTAAATGGTTTAACTATTATTATAAAATGCATTTAACATGAAAAGTATATGTATCAGAAAAACGTATGATTGTCGCAACTAGTATTTTCCTTAAAACATCGAGACCAGGACCGATTTCATTATCTATTTCCTATTTGGATTCAACATACTCTAATAAAGTTTATATGCGAAAATTAGAAATCTTAAATTCAGAAATGGAACATCTTTGCATCGCCTGCCTACTCCACGGTGAAATATCACTTTTCTATGGCGGAATATATTTTAATTAATGAATGCATATATTGTTATTATTCAATTTTCTAGCGGAAATTTTGCGACATCCATGACGTCAAATCAAAAGCCGTCGACGTCGCCAATTAACGTATCGCGAGCGTTAAAGGGCGACTACTCTAAATGAATTTGTCGGAGCAGAAGTATAATGCTGCCACCGGACTGAATACTTCGAGTTTTTTCATTGGCTAATTTAATGAAGCGCACGTGCCGTCGCAATTCGTTATCACACGCTCTGTATTAAATAAGCCAATGGAAACAATCGATAGTATTCACCCCGGAGGCAGATTTTGACTTCTGCTCCGACAAAATCATAAGAGTATTCGCCCTTTAACTCAGTGCGCGTGGCTCGCGATACATTAATTTAAACAATACTGTAAAATGTTGAGATAAGGGGGTACGAGGGTCAGCCCCAAAGCATCTAGAGTGTTTCAATCATTATAAAAGTACTTGACGAATTTACTTGACACTTTGTCCATCCATCGTATTACCAAATGCTTATTACATGTGCGATCGCATGGGGAAAATATGTTTCGCTTGCTATGGAATCAGGGAACGCACAATTAATGTCTCATATAATCGGCCGGTGCAGGTCAGGGGAAATGACGTCGTAACCATAACGTTTTAATTGGAATAATGTCAGCAGTGTACTTTTATGTCAAGCTTGGTAAACAGTGAGCTCTATTGTTTGTTGATTGAGGTCTTATAATAATTATTGAAATTTCCGTATTTTGCGATTTTTCGAAAAAAAAGGTATTCTAAAAATATTACAACAGTTTAACGTTGATAAAACACATTAGTAAAAGTAATAAGATAATAGAACCATTAACAGAGTTTTAGTTTATTGTTGTTAACTAACATAAAAATAACGCTTTATTTCAGGTCGATATGTTTGCTGTTGCCGATTGTGATGGCGCTAGCAAAGGGCTGGAGGACGTGCGGGCTAATGTCCGATACAGAGTATAGGATCATGTTCGAAGCGGTATCGGAAGGGACCTATTATGTACCGGTTGCAGAAAGGACACCCTTAGAACGATCTACACTGCGAAGATTTCACAGAAACAAAGAGTTTTATTCGATTGAAAATAATCGACTGTACTATAAGGGAAAAGAGCTTTTGTGTGAATCAAAATGCAGCAAAGTTATAACTCATAATTACCATAAAAGTAAAGGCATTGGTGTGAGAAGGTTATATCATCTGTTAAAACGAAGATATACTGGAGTTTCAGAGGCAAAGATAAAGCAAGTTATTTCTAAACTGCCGGATTATCAGAACAGAAAAGCAAAGTTTTTGAACAAAGCCCATCTAAAGCATGTGTGCAGCAGTTCTGTGCACGATATACTTCAAATCGATCTCGTCGATATGCAGAGACATGCAGTTACATGTATATACAATAAAGAAAAGTGTAAATTCATTCTAAGCGTAATGGATATATTTAGTCGGGTTGTGTGGTTACGAGCTATACCTAGCAAATCAGCCGATGTAATCACTAAACATTTTAGTCGCATATTTGCAGAATTCGGTAAACCAAAAATAATTCAGCATGATAGAGAACGTGAATTCGATGGGGAAGTAAAACGGTTGTTGAAAGTTCTCAATATAAAGAATACCAAAAGTCGCCCTTATCACCCTCAAAGTCAGGGGAAAGTTGAAAGGATGCATAAAACATTGAAGCAAAAGATTGCCTACGATTTGACGCATGCGAATAGCTTTGGTATAAACTGGGCAAAACAGCTACCAGAGTATTAACGTATACTAAACAATGACCCAAAAGAATGTCTAGCATGGAAGTCACCGCATGAAGTTTACTATGGAAGGGATCCTTATAATGACAATTCAAAGCTAAATAAAGAAACTAAGAGATGCCGCAAAAGTCGCCACACTACAGTGTAATAGGCGAAACGACAGAGCTCAAGAGAAGGCAAACAAAACACCGATTTATAATATTGGAGACTCAGTGGTGTTACGCTATAAGAAAAAAGGTTTATTAAATAGGAGAATATGGGCAGTAGATGGGGTGATACAGAAGCGATCTATGAAAACAAACATGTACAAAATTAAATATCGTGTCCCCGAATCTGCTCGAGCAGGACAATCTGCCCGTTCGGAAGAAAAATGGTACCACGTAAGCAACCTCACACAATATACGTGTACATCAACTGGTGCATCCAACAAGAAACGGTTACATCGAAAACAATATTGCATAGCTGCAACAAAATTGTCTCAGCTTGAAAACTTGAGATCGGAATTCGGATTGCCCGTCGTAATGGATCCTATTGGGAACGGAAACTGTCAGTTTGCAGCTGTTTCATATCACCTACGCCTGTATGGAATACATAGGTCGGAATAAACGCTTAGACAAGACGTAGTAACCTTTTTGAGGCAAACACCCGTACTTGGTTATAGGATTTGTGGAGCAAACTGGTGGAACTCAATACTTGAGCAACCACGAAATTATTTGTCGCGGATGTCTACAGAATATGAATACGGTGACCAAATAACATTGCAAGCGATGTCGCGGCTGTATAATATGCAGATTTTAATAGTGTCGACTAGGAATAGTGCCACTACATTGATAAGTCCGGATGGAAGTTCATGTCTTTCAAGCCGTTACCCTCTAATAATACTTGGACATTACCCAGAGGGCGCCGGTGAGCATAAGGTTGCCCTTGGTTATTATTAACGCTGGCGGTGATGACATGAACGTCGGCGGTGATGACCTTAGCGCTGGCGGTGATGACCTGAGCGCTGGCGGTGATGACCTGAACGCTGGCGGTGATGACCTGAGCGCTGGCAGTGATGACCTTAACGCTGGCGGTGATAACCTGAGCGCTGGCGGTGATGACCTGAGCGTGAATGCTGGCGGTGATGACCTGAGCGCTGGCGGTGATGACCTGAACGCTGGCGGTGATGACCTTAACGCTGGCGGCGATAACCTGAGCGCTGGCGGTGATAACCTGAGCGCTGGCGTGATGACCTTAACGCTGGCGGTGATAACCTGAGCGCTGGCGGTGATGACCTGAGCGCTGGCGGTGATCACCTGAGCGCTGGCGGTGATGACCTGAACGCAGGCGGTGATGAACTGAACGTCGGCGGTGATGACCTGAGCGCTGGCGGTGATGACCTGAGCGCTGGCGGTGATGACCTGAGCGCTGGCGACCTGGGATCGACCAATACCAGTGACATTACGCGATAGAGAGAAATGGTAGAGTTTAAACGAACCGAAAACACGTTCACCAAAACCGCCATGTGAACTTGCCGCGTGAGATTTGGTCTATAATTGTTGATATTGTTCTAAAACTAAGCCCTTTGTCAAGATACTCCCTTCAACGGGTAAATAGGATGTTTAGAGATTTAGTAGGTAAGACACCGCCTCCGCGGTTGTATCTATGCCCTAGTCGGTTCGGTGACGTTACCGTATCGCCCATCAGTGTTCGAAAGATAATCGCAATATCTGGCTTTGGCAGTGGACTGGTCCAGGCGATTCGTCAACTTATAAGGCATTCCTCGTGGGTAAATGCATGGCTATTTCTGCGTTTAGCTACTTTATGCGGCTGGTACACGGTAGAAGGAATTTGGTATAGACGGCAACGGCGCAATTAATGCCATAGCGTTATATGTTCAACTGCAGCAATGGATATACATAAAACATAATAACTGAATACACAATATGTGTTACCATTCTATTTTATCAATATGAAAATTAACATGCAAGTTTGTATTTGTTCACAGATTGTGTTCCCCAAAACTACTCGTGATATAACCAATTACTTTTACGGCTTCTATGTCTTATATATATATGATGAAAACAATAAGGCATTCTTCGTGGGTAAATGCATATATATATATATATATATATATATATATATATATATATATATATATATATATATATATATATATATATGGAAGCAATACTAAAACCTTTTTTTGCACTAATTGCATTTTTAGGTCTATCTAAGCATTAAGTTTAAAGTTGATATCCTGTTTAACATTAGCGAACACAGTTTCTGATTATCGGGTATTTTACAACGTTTCTTTCGTCCGTGTTTACTTTCCTGATTACATTCTCTTATGTTTCACATACAAAAAATAAATATAATATTTTTAATTTTCTTTTATTGTAACAGTGTAAGCTTCCTGTTTCTGGTGTATTTCATAACGGAAAGAATTTCAGACAGACTCACAATCTTATTTATCTGACATAAACGTTAAATCACAGTTCACATACCGCAGTTTTAATTGTTAAATGTCTTTTTCATAAAAACAAAACAAAAAACTTTCATACAAAAATGAAGAATAATAATGTAAAAATTGCATCACATATACTAACATAAACTAACCTGAAACAGTAAAAAATCCCTCTTTTACTTCCCTGATGATGTGTATAACATTTCTGTATTCCAAGACTTTAGTAATGCTAAGCGCAGGAACAATGGCCTATTCTTCTCCATTCATGTTGTTAAACGAATATTCCAAAAGATTGCGTCCAGTTGAAACATACACCTTGTCCGCCACACTACAAACAGCTTTGATTGGCCCATCAACCATAGATTTCGACATCACGGGCAGAGTGCTGGTATCATCTGGTGTGAACAGAGGGGCGCTTCCAGATCGATCCAGGACCAATAAACAAGGTGAGTGGTCCGAAGACTGCTGTCCATGTTCAGAAGTTGTTGTTAAATTACTATATTCAATAAGAAGCAAAAAGGGAACACCAAATGACATCTCACAAAACCCCACACAAGTGGAATTGGCTGTACGGGTATTGCTCAATATTGAATCTCCTACTTCAACTTTTTCAAATTGATAAAGTGCGACGTAAGAGACATGTCCACTTGGTTAACATATCAGGAGAACTGGGGACCGTGGGGACCGTAAAAGCGCTATTTCACTTCCAAATAATTGCTGAAATAGCGTGTTATTAATGCATAACACACTTTAGGAGACACTGGTTGGTAGTTTCCTTGAATGTTCTGTTGGCACAATATACATTTGAATCGCCTGTTCGTCAATTCCAAATGATGTGTCGATCTCCAAAGATGAATATCGTTTTTTTCCAAAGACAATTGTTTTAAAGTTATTTTCTTTGGCTAAACCATTTATCTCCTGATACAAAAACATTGTGACAATACCCTCTGTTTCTACCGCAATTATAATACTTCCTTCAAATACAAAGGCACAGTGACATTGCTGGTTTTGTTGCAGTATCACGTCAGAATCCTTTAAAATGTAGACTGTATCAGAAGTCAATTGCAGTGATATTTCTTCCTCTTCTCCATCAAGTAAATCAGCGAAAATAGAGCGAGTAGATTGGTAAATGGTGTTGTTGATTCTAAACAAGGATATAAAACAACAAGAGCTGTCACCATAGGATAACATATGCCCCCTATAAACGCTTTGATAGAAGTTATAGCATTTATCGAAATCTAAACGCAGATTTCGAAACCTAAACGCGGACCCTAAGTTCAATGTCAAGGTCACGTGGGTAAAAAAATGTGTGCGTATGGAAAGGCCTTGTCCATATAAACATGCTTACCAAGTATGAAGTTTATATCTCAAGAGACATACATGTAGAAGTTATGAGCATTTTTCTAAACCTAAACGAAGATTTTGAAACCTAAACGCAGACCCTAAGTTGAAGGTCAAGGTCACAAGGGTCGAAATTTTTGTGCGTATAGAAAAGCCTTGTCCATATACACATGCATACCAAATATGAAGGTTATATCTCAAGGGACATAGAAGTTATGAGCATTTTTCGAAACCTAAACGCAGATTTCGAAACCTAATCGCGGACCCTAAGTTCAAGGTCAAGGTCACAGGGGTACAAAAATGTGTGCGTATGGAAAGCCTTGTCCATAAACACATGCATACCAAATATGAAGGTTATATCTCAAGGGACATAGAAGTTATGAGCATTTTTCGAAATCTAAATGCAAAGTGTGACGGAAAGACGGACAGACAGACGGACAGTCCGATCACTATATGCCCCCTTTTCTTCGAAAGGGGGCATAAAAAGTTCTCACTAACACAAATCTGTTCAAAGACGTCTTGTAAAGTCTGAATCCAGGTCCCAATATATTATTATATCCATATAAATACATGTTTAAGAAATTTGAAAATATATACAGAGGTTCATGAGAAATAATGCTCAATCACAGACGCAAATGTACATTTGTTGATATATTATTTATTTCAGTGAATCCTGACAAGAAAATTGAATATTATGCATGACCAACTTATACATATTTTTAATTATGCATCCATACACCGCGTAAAATTAATACGATATGTGTCTATTCAAAACATGATAGGTAAGCTTTGTTTACAAAATCAGTTTTCATTGTAATCATTTAAAAATGTACACATTTAAAAACGAAACTTACGTCATATCTGGCGATAAAATTGTGTTGTCACACTTGTACAGCTTTCCACATTGTTTCAGGCAATAGAGGTTCCATGAATGATCTTGTGCGACGTACATGTAGCTTATTATGGCAGTCTCTGAGTACATTGTCAACTGAAAACATAAAGGATTTGTTAGCTAAATGGAACAAATAGTGTTTTATCTTACATATTATAAAATTATACATACATAGGTATAGAATCTGCTTAGTAACAAAATAATATTACATAACATAAAATAAATCATTATCATAAATAACAAGAGCTGTCACCATAGGATGACTTATGCCCCCTATAAACGCTATATAGAAGTTATGAGATTTTTTTGAAACCTAAACGCAGATTTCGAAACCTAAACGCAGACTCTAAGTTCAAGGTCAAGGTCGCAGCGGTTAAAATTTGTGTGCGTATGGAAAGGCCTTGTCCGTATACACATGCATACCAAATATGAAGGTAATATCTCAAGGGACATAGGAGTTATGAGCATTTTTCAAAACCTAAACGCAGATTTCAAAACCTAAACGCGGACCCTAACTTCAAGTTCAAGGTCACAGGGTCAATTTTTTGTTGGTATGGAAAAAGGCCTTGTCCATATACACATGCATACCAAATATGAAGGTTATATCTCAAGGGACATAGAAGTTATGAACATTTTTCGAAACCTAAATGCAGATTTCGAAACCTAAACGCGGACCCAAAGTTCAAGGTAAAGATCACAGGGGTACAAATTTGTGTGCGTATGGAAAGTCCTGATATACACATGCATACCAAATATGAAGGTTATATCTCAAGGGACATAGAAGTTATGAGCATTTTTCGAAACCTTAATACAGATTTCGATACCTTAACGCGGACCCTAATTTCAAGGTAAAGGTCACAGGAGTAAAAATTTGTGTGCGTATGGCAAGGCCTGATATACACATGCATACCAAATATGAAGGTTATATCTCAAGGGACATAGAAGTTATGAGCATTTTTCGAAACCTAAACGCAAAGTGTGACGGAAAGATGGACATACAGACAGACGGACAGTCCATTCACTATATGCCCCCTTTTCTTCGAAAGGGGGCATAAAAATGATTGGGAGCTGTATAAAATAAATCATATGTGTATAATACATACAGTACTTTTACCAATATAATAACTCAATTTATGGCAGTTAAAAGGCTAAAAAAATATTAGCAAGATGACATAACACTCTCAATGTATCACGATTTTAACAGAAAACAGTTTTTTCTTGTAACTTGAACAACTTGTTTACTGTTTTAATTTCAACAACAGTTCAAATGTCACAAAGATAGCCCATCAATAAAGTTATTTTTGAGATAGTAAGAAACACGTAAAAATGCCCTTTAACATGTTTTAATTGTTCTGTGCTGGTAGATTTTCTACATAGTTATTTTAAAGTGCATTCATGATGATTGAAGATTCTCTACAAGCCATGTGTTGACCATTGATATTAAAGTGTGATATTGACCTTTCATATACGGTCCTGGTACCTAACCACGCGCTTCTTCCTGCAATTTAGATAATCTCTGGCAAGCGCTTTGACATATTATCGATGGCTGAACAAGTTGTATTCCAGAAAAAAAACTATTAATGAGTTTTATCTTATCTTCAGCCTAGAAATGTGCACATTGGATCAATATGCAACCATGTGAATTTTCTTTTCAAAATTCTCATGATTGCATCTTCTGCCTAGATACAAAAATGTCCATTGATTCTAGATGAAGATATGCTTCTGACAATTAGTGTTCAGGGTTGATCTAAAATTCATTTTTTGAGCTGCACCCTTAACCCACAGCGGGTGGGGGAGGGTTAAGGAGGGCAATAGAGGATAACCCAGATAACTTTGGAAAAAACACTCCTGCCTGAAATATCGATCAAACAGTTGGATCCAAGTAAATAAATGACAACATGCATCCTTGTTAATTTAACCCAATTATCAAGTATAACTTCTATGTGCCCGTACCCTGGTGTTGATACAGTGATAATGTGCTTTTAATCAATTCACAGATGCAGACAAAAATGAACTTAACTAGTGCTCAGTCAGCTATAATAAATGAAGGCAGATAAAAATGTCACAGAAATTCCTTAAACTATGTTTTAATTGCACATGCCAACTGAAACAAACCATATGTCCAAGTTACAGTACTCCTAGCATGAACATTTGACACTTAAATATCAACCGAATATAAATTTAATAAAAATATTTATTCTTGTAATTTTATTTAGTAACATGAAAGCAAAAGCAATATTTTCTTATCAAGATAACTAATTTTGCTGAAGAATATTGTCTTTTATACTCACAGAAAATAGGAAAAAGGATATTGACTGTTTGTGAACACCAATTTATGTTAACTTGATAACAAGCTGTGATCATACCGAGGGCATAAAAAAGCATTAATAAATCAAAGCGCTGAAGGCAATGTAGGTGTTCGCTGTTGTAAAATGTCGTCCTTGATTAGCTTTTGCGCATTGCACAGGCTAATCAGTATGCACAGGCTAATCTTATTTGACATGCATTAAGCCCCGTTTTCCCTGAAAGCAGCCAATATGTACAGATTTCAATGATAAACACCAGACTTGCCAATCTCGTTTTACAAGCTGTTAAATACTATAAGTCATATAAACCCTCTGCAGTGTACCAATACACAGCGGTTCATCACATTCACATTTATGTTGAGGCACGAACGACAACTCTGCTAGGAGAATGGCATTTGTCGTCTGCTGCAACAGGCAGTGGTTGTCTTTCCATACCGTACCTAAGGCTTCTAAGCACATACTGATTTGCAAAATATGGTCTGTAACATAAGTGTGAGCTAACTTTCACACTAAAAACAAAAACAATTGTTTATATTTATATTATCACCAAGCAACAGGAAAGTATTGTATATTGTACTTTTCAATTTATGTAATCTTGGTTAGGGGAAATTTTGTTAAATTTACTGAATAAAGAAAAAACATGATTTCTTTTCCATAATCATCTGTTCAACATATATTGGTATTATCAGGGACCATATCCACACATACTTAATTTGGTAATTGTTTAAATATATAAAGAAGTTAAAGTCTCTATAACACTCAAAATCAACGAAATTTCGTAAAAAAAATTCGTAAAATAAAGTTAACACCTAAATAATCAGTGTTCCTTATAGCAATAGCCACAATTTCAACGCTAGATGTGGTATGATAACATAGACTTTTGTAGATACAAAATGCTCGTTTTTATCAATTTGTGATCACAATAAATTCCATGTTAATTTCCTGCCAATATATCTATTGATATGACACACGAACAATAAAATGGTACCATGTTAAAACCATAATAAAAACGATTATTTTGTATCCACAAACATCTATTTTACCAGACAACATCTGGCGTTGAAATTTCGACAATGGCCATAAGGAACAATGATATTTAATTGTTAAGCTTTATTTTACGAAATATTGTACGAACTTTTTGTTGATTTTGAGTAGTAATGCTACTTTAATTTTATGAACAATTTGAATTGTACAAGTTCAAATTTTCAATGAATACTTTGGTTTGGGAAATCAGATAGTAGAAATAATTTTTCTTATGAAAAAGTTGGTAAATATAAAATATCAAAGCATTATTTGTAAATAACAGAGATTAATCTTCAAAATTGTGTATTCAGAAAAATGTTTTACAATGTTTTTATCTTTTAAATAAATTTTTAATTTATGTTATTCATTTTTTTTAAAACGTTTTTCATAAAAAATATGCATTTTGACAACTTGTGGTCAACAGTAAAGGCGAAAAACATACTAAATGTACATGTAATTGCAAGTTAACAATAATCACAATTATACAATTTATAAATGATTTAATAGTTATAAATTATAATGATGATGTTCATTATCATATTATTATTTATTATTGTTATGAGGTGAAAACAAACTAAAGAAATAGTGCAGTAGTAATTAATTACAGTAAATTAATAAAATGATTAAAAAATAATAATGACCATGGTTATCATCATTATTACTTGTCATTAAAATTAGGATATAAGGAACATACAAGATAATATAATATTTTTGTAATTGCATATTTATTGTAATATTCATTAGTGAACATTCAACTTTTTCTTTTAGTATATACTCCAATTACATTATTTTGTTCAATCGAATTATGCACTCTTAATTTTGGAGCAGTTAAATCACTCAATTATAATCATTAGCACTCAATTAGATGGAATATAACAATGCACTCAGAGAGCGGTACTTATTTTACCCTGATTATTTAATGAAGACCATATTATCACTGTCGGTCAACTGATTGGAACCATCCATTTTAATTGCATTTTAGCTAAACAGATATGTTCTATGTTTTAAATGCTGACAACTGCAAACACTTGTGTTAAAGGGATCTTTTCACGCTTTGGTAAATTGACAAAATTGAAAAAAGTTGTTTCAGATTCGTAAGTTTTCGTTTTAGTTATGATATTTGTGAGGAAACAGTAATACTGAACATTAACCATGCTCTAATATAGCCATTATATGCATCTTTTGACGATTTTAAAACCTAAAAATTATAAAGCGTTGCAATGCGAAACGATTGAATAATTTGGAGAGTTCTGTTTTTGTCGTTAAATTTTGTGAAACTACGAAGATTGCTTATTTAAGGTATAAAATACGTCAAGAATGTGTACTCGGCGGAATAGCTCAGTAGGCTAAAGCGTTTTTACTTCAGGACTCTGGCAGGACTCCAGGGGTCACTGGTTCGAAACCTGCTCCGGGCAATGTTCTTTTCCTTTTTTTATTTTTTTCTTGATTTATTACTGGAGCTTTTACGATCCAATGTTTACATTTATCAATATAAAGCATTTAATGAATAAGTTAAAAAAATGCCAAAATCTGTGAAAAGGCCCCTTTAAAGCCAAAAATAATGGTTTTAAACTCTAAAACTAACAAATTATTTGCAATTAAATGCTTAACTGTGGAAGACTCAAACAGTGACCTCACTGATATATATCTCCAATAAAACTAATACATGGAGATATGTCTATAAACAGATGCCCTGATTTCCCTCGAAGTGAATCATCAGTATGTTCTTGCTTTTTTAAAATAATAACTTCAAAAATGTCACTGTAGGGAATATATATCACAACATGAAGTGACTTGTTAAGAAACCCATTTTAATTATAAAACAAGAGCTCCGCATAACGGGTTCCAACGCTCGGCTGCGGGTGCATTTTTTAATAAATGAAAGTTTGTCAGATTTTTTTTTTTTTTATAATTTTTTTAGAGGTCACAGTGACCTTGACCTTTGATCTAGTGACCCCAAAATGGGTGTGGAGTGTAGAACTCATCAAGGTGCATCATCATATGAAGTTTCAAAGTTGTAGGTGGAAGCACTTTGATTTAAGAGCAAATGTAAAGGCTTTAGCACGACGCCCGCGGACGGCGAGCAGGCTATGGCAATACCTTGGGTTTTCTCCGAAAACAGCCGAGCTAAAAAATCAGAAGGATATGAGGTCTTGTAACTGTTTTGAATTTTTACAAGATCTAACCAGCTTTCACAATACCTTGTTCTTTTAAACAAATAATTTTTTTATGTTACCCCAAAATTTTTGGGGAGAGCATATAGTTGCCGCTTCATCTGTTTGTGTGTGTGTCCGTCCGTCCGTGCACAATTTTTTTCCGGGCAATATCTTAGCAATTAATGACCGGAATTCAATTAAACTTTATGGGAAGCTTCACTACCAAGAGGAGATGTGCATATTATCTGTCGGTTCTGGTCGGATGATTTCCGCTTTCCCACTCGTTGGACACGTTAACTGATTTCATACTTTGAAAAACGCACTTAATGTCCTGTAGTTTGTATGTTATTGTGGAAATATCCCATTTTTGTCAATAAGAATATTTACAGGTAATATAACAAATATTATTCCCCCCCCGCGCCTAATACAAAATAGGCTAATACGCAAATGGTATCTTAGAAATTTGCATATACTTAACAAACACATTTGTAAAATAAAACACTATATTTAAGAGAAGAAAGTGTATAAACATACGTTATTTATTATACGTCTGCAACGATTAAACACAACTACATTTCTTCAGTTAACTAGTTTAATGGCATGATTTCAATATATTTCGCCTCTCGATAAACATCACACACATATACTAGAATGTAAAAAGTATTTACTAACAGAGCTATTTAACATATTATGCAAATAAACAAGTGGGATATAATGGCGGCATGGGATATAATGGCGGTAGCGTTAAACAAAAACAGCTGGTGGTAACCACGAGTCCCGAAAGATCGGCGATTGACTAGTTGGTCCCGGCTACTTGAACATTGTGCCTACCGGAGGTGAAAGTTAAATTACCAACGTAAAGCAACGCCATTATAACAGCTACACCGCCTGCCCAAATACAAATGATATTGCTCATCAAGCGACCGAACTAGGAGAAACCATATACTGACTAAACATAGTTCTACTAATCGCTTGACCAGCGATCACATTTTTACACCACTCTTTAATACCACTTATCGCTCAACCAGTGATTATACTTATTAACACGACTTTCGTATACCAATTATTGCTCAACCAGCGATTGCACCTTTTCACATACCTTTTTATACCGATAATCGCTCAGCCAGCGATATCACATTTTTCAACTCGGACATTTAATACCAAATAATCGGTCAACCAGCGATTTCTAACTTTTGCAACTCCGACATTTAATACCAATAATCAGTCAACCAGCGAATTTCACTTTTTAAACTCGGACATTTTACACCTATAATCGCTTAAAAGTGATTTCTCACCTTTGATAATAATCACTCAACCAGCGATTAAACACTTTAACTCGGATATTTAATACCAATAATCATTCAACAAGCGATTGGAATTACCCGATAGGACTCGGGTCTTATACTAAGCATGTCCATTCGAGCAAAAGTGTTGAGTCATTGTCGCTTAAGTTAGCTTGGTGAGATAAATGCTTTAGAAAAGTACGGATGCCAATCCGACCCCGGCAAACAGAATTTTCCAGCACTGTGACAAGAAGGCAAATACAAATGAAGGCAAATACAATTGACAATAAAATAACCTGACATATTTAAACAACATATAAACAGACTCATATGACAATAAAATAACGAGACACATTATATTAAAATATAAAAACAGACGAAATATTTGATGTTCGAATATGCCAGCTACAAAAACTGGCAAAAATCCTGTTCACCGTATTATGACAATACAATAACCAGACATATTTAAAAACATAAAACAGCCTCATATGATAATAAATTAACCATACAGAATATACTAAAATAGAAAAGCAGACGAAATAATGAATGTTCGATTATAGTAGCTACAAAACTAAGTGCATTATATTATGACAATAAACTAATCAGAAATATTTAAAAATATAAAACAGATTAATATGATAATACAGTAACCAGACAGATTAACAGACAAATGTATTCCGTAATCGTATCTATGGAAACCAGTTTTCTCAGATAGAAACAAGTTGAAATAGTTTCACTGAGTTTCTCCACAAATTCACTTCATTAATTCATATAGATCTATGTTATAAACAATTTAGTGATTTTATAATAATATTGAATACTGATGCCACTCATTAAATGGTGGAATGATGTTTGTTGTGTTTTGTGCAATATCAATCATCACTGTCCGCCTATGAAAATTAAATTTGATCTACACGCGTCTATGCCACCACGCTCGTCAATGCTCTGTAGCTCCGAAACAATGTCGTCAATCTCCGGTTTATGACAACCTGAAACAAAGCAGTATAACCTTGACGATAGTTGGTGGTGCATTCAGTGATGTTCCCTTAATTATTTAGTGTACAACAAGCGTTATTAAGTGTCTGTCACTCGTCGTTATTTAATATTTAATAATTTGACAGCAAGCTGCACTTTAAGAAGGTAATGTCACTTAAATATTTTAGTAAATTTAATATTTAATAATTTGACAGCAAGCTTCAATTTAAGAAGGTAATGTCTCTTAAATATTTAAGTAAATTGTAAGTTGAATACACAATAAGAACCTATGTTTGCTAAGCTTAGAACAGCTACATGAAACTGTTCCATTTCAAACCCCATATCTCCGTTGATTATTCCAGAATTGCCCTCAACAACGTCTTTCACCATTCGATTGCTCTGCGCTAACTTTTGAACCATCGCTGGAGTTACCTTCATGTATCAAATCAAATGTATTGCATGATATCTACATGTTTAGCTTAAAAGCTGTATGCAAGCAGCGTCGATGTCTAATACTATAAATATAAGGTTGTTTATACTGGCAATGTGTACATGTGTGTTCAATCTGAACAGTACCGGAATGTTTATGTCCAAAACTATTTTGTTGGTGTAATTTACGAACGTAAATGCTATGGTATTTAATGCTATACAAGTCTGGCCCAGTCATCACACGCCAAATCATGGCCAAATGACGTTGAATTTTATGTTATTTTGCGAAAATAATACTTTTCTTGCCAAGTTCATTTGGAAAGAAGCTTACATTAATATACAACTCATCCGTATAGTTATGTATTAAACGTTTTTGCAAAGATACGCGATGGTTATATAGTTACCTCTGTGTTGGTGACTATAAGTTTCAAGCTAGCATCAAGGCATCGGATAAACCCAAATTGTGTAGTGTACGTGCATTCATGGTGACACAGAAAGTGTTTAACCAGTAGGACATCGCAATCTTCATGTAGTATTTCTTCTGTCAATATAAACATAGTTAAGGAAAACAGTTTTTAAGTTTGCAGTATATTGAAGAATACTTCATACTAAACTAAATATGTTAAACGTTCATGTTTTACTTACATGTAACCAGTTTTCATAAGTTGCACTATGATTACAATGTTGCAATTGTATGTGTAAAATTTCACATTTAAAATGAGAATACAGTTTAATTAATGAATCACATCTTAGTGCAAGTTTATTTAGTTAAGTGTGTTATAGTATATACATTTAGTATATGCAGACCTACATAATCGAAATATCGTTCTTAAAGATAATATAATAGTTTAAACAATAAGTTTACTACTTTTCGTTTTGGTGCATGGTCAATTGCACATAAATGCATAATCACTACAAAACGTTATATAAAGACTGAACTAACTTTTTACCTGGTGCAATTGGATTTCCTGTGTCAAACAGATTTTTATAATAACTATATGAAGTTTGAACACGGACACTGTTGCAGAATTGTTGGTAGAGGTGTTCATTGATACTTTGTGTAAACGGGATGGGAACTATATCTTTAACCTTTTCTATGCAACCGTTTAAACAGTCAAATCCGTTAGTATTTCCAAACTTGGGACAGACTACAATAAAATCGTTCTGGTTGCGGTATGCTAGAAATTGAGATTGCTGTGTACAATGATCGCTCCCGATTGAGTTCATTTCCGGCCAAGAGCTTAGCGTTAGGATCATGTAACAATGCAGCTCGTTTCTATTGTCACTGCGCACATACAGAAACAATGTCGTGGATTCCATATTTTTATTTCTTATGTAGCCCTCCATGAAAGAAAAAATGCCGTCCAGTGTTTTTTTGGTTTTAATTGTCCGCAATTGTTCCAGCATCGTCGGATCATCGAGTTTGATTTCAAAGACACGA